>NC_082737.1:3110927-3290936 GCF_030144855.1 Hypanus sabinus | reverse complement strand
CGGTGAGGAAGGACAGACAAGTAGATACGGTGTGTAGTGAGACGGTGAGGATAGACAGTCAAGTAGATACGGTGTGTAGTGAGACGGTGAGGAAGGACGGACAAGTAGATCCCGTGTGTAGTGAGACAGTGAGGAAGGACAGACAAGTAGATACGGGGTGTAGTGAGACGGTGAGGAAGGACGGACAAGTAGATCCCGTGTGTAGTGAGACGGTGAGGAAGGTCAGACAAGTAGATACGGTGTGTAGTGAGACGGTGAGGAAGGACGGACAAGTAGATCCTGTGTGTAGTGAGACGATGAGGAAGGATAGACAAGTAGATACGGTGTGTAGTGAGACGGTGAGAAGGACAGACAAGTAGATACGGTGTGTAGTGAGACGGTGAGGAAGGACAGACAAGTAGATACGGTGTGTAGTGAGGCGGTGAGGAAGGACAGACAAGTAGATACGGTGTGTAGTGAGACGGTGAGGAAGGACGGACAAGTAGATCCCGTGTGTAGTGAGACGATGAGGAAGGATAGACAAGTAGATACCGTGTGTAGTGAGACGGTGAGGAAGGACAGACAAGTAGATACGGTGTGTAGTGAGACGGTGAGGAAGGACAGACAAGTAGATACGGTGTGTAGTGAGACGGTGAGGAAGGACAGACAAGTAGATACGGTGTGTAGTGAGACGGTGAGGAAGGACGGACAAGTAGATACGGTGTGTAGTGAGACGGTGAGGAAGGACGGACAAGTAGATACGGTATGTAGTGAGACGGTGAGGAAGGACCGACAAGTAGATACGGTGTGTAGTGAGACGGTGAGGAAGGACGGACAAGTAGATACGGTGTGTAGTGAGACGGTGAGGAAGGACCGACAAGTAGATACGGTGTGTAGTGAGACGGTGAGGAAGGACAGACAAGTACATACGGTGTGTAGTGAGACGGTGAGGATGGACAGTCAAGTAGATACGGTGTATAGTGAGATGGTGAGGAAGGACAGACAAGTAGATACGGTGTGTAGTGAGACGGTGAGGAAGGACAGACAAGTAGATACGGTGTGTAGTGAGACGGTGAGGAAGGACGGACAAGTAGATGCGGTGTGTAGTGAGACGGTGAGGAAGGACGGACAAGTAGATCCCGTGTGTAGTGAGACAGTGAGGAAGGACAGACATTTAGATACGGTGTGTAGTGAGACGGTGAGGAAGGACGGACAAGTAGATACGGTTTGTAGTGAGATGGTGAGGAAGGACAGACAAGTAGATACGGTGTGTAGTGAGACGGTGAGGAAGGACGGACAAGTAGATACGGTGTGTAATGAGACAGTGAGGAGTGACAGACAAGTAGATACGGTGTGTAATGAGACAGTGAGGAGTGACAGACACGTAGATACGATGTGTAGTGAGACGGTGAGTAAGGATAGACAAGTAGATACAGTATGTAGTGAGACGGTGAGGAAGGACGGACAAGTAGATACGGTGTGTAGTCAGACGGTGAGGAAGGACAGACAAGTAGATACGGTGTGTAATGAGACGGTGAGGAGTGACAGACAAGTAAGATACGGTGTGTAGTGAGACGGTGAGGAAGGACGGACAAGTAGATACGGTGTGTAGTGAGACGGTGAGGAAGGACGGACAAGTAGATACGGTGTGTAGTGAGACGGTGAGGAAGGACGGACAAGTAGATGCGGTGTGTAGTGAGATGGTGAGGAAGGACGGACAAGTAGATGCGGTGTGTAGTGAGACGGTGAGGAAGGACGGACAAGTAGATACGGTGTGTAGTGAGACAGTGAGGAAGGACAGACAAGTAGATCCCGTGTGTAGTGAGACTGTGAGGAAGGACAGACAAGTAGATACGGTGTGTAGTGAGACGGTGAGGTGTGACAGACAAGTAGATACGGTGTGCAGTGAGACGGTGAGGAAGGACAGACAAGTAGATACGGTGTGTAGTGAGACGGTGAGGAAGGACAGACAAGTAGATACGGTGTGTAGTGAGACGTTGAGGAAGGACGGACAAGTAGATACGGTGAGTAGTGAGACGGTGAGGAAGGACGGACAAGTAGATACGGTGTGTAGTGAGACGGTGAGGAAGGACGGACAAGTAGATACGGTGTGTAGTGAGACGGTGAGGAAGGATAGACAAGTAGATACGGTGTGTAATGAGACAGTGAGGAGTGACAGACAAGTAGATACGGTGTGTAGTGAGACGGAGAGGAAGGACGGACAAGTAGATACGGTGTGTAGTGAGACGGTGAGGAAGGACAGACAAGTAGATACGGTGTGTAGTGAGACGGTGAGGAAGGATAGACAAGTAGATACGGTGTGTAGTGAGACGGTGAGGAAGGACAGACAAGTAGATACGGTGTGTAGTGAGACGTTGAGGATGGACGGACAAGTAGATACGGTGAGTACTGAGACGGTGATGAAGGACGGACAAGTAGATACGGTGTGTAGTGAGACGGTGAGGAAGGACGGACAAGTAGATACGGTGTGTAGTGAGACGGTGAGGAGTGACAGACAAGTAGATACGGTGTGTAGTGAGACGGTGAGGAAGGACGGACAAGTAGATACGGTGTGTAGTGAGACGGTGAGGAAGGACGGACAAGTAGATGCGGTGTGTAGTGAGATGGTGAGGAAGGACGGACAAGTAGATGCGGTGTGTAGTGAGTCGGTGAGGAAGGACGGACAAGTAGATCCCGTCTGTAGTGAGACTGTGAGGAAGGACAGACAAGTAGATACGGTGTGTAGTGAGACGGTGAGGAAGGACGGACAAGTAGATCCCGTGTGTAGTGAGACAGTGAGGAAGGACAGACAAGTAGATACGATGTGTAGTGAGACGGTGAGGAAGGACAGACAAGTAGATACGATGTGTAGTGAGACTGTGAGGAAGGACAGACAAGTAGATACGGTGTGTAGTGAGACAGTGATGAAGGACAGACAAGTAGATACGGTGTGTAGTGAGACGGTGAGGAAGGACAGACATTTAGATACGGTGTGTAGTGAGACGGTGAGGAAGGACGGACAAGTAGATACGGTTTGTAGTGAGATGGTGAGGAAGGACAGACAAGTAGATACGGTGTGTAGTGAGACGGTGAGGAGTGACAGACAAGTAGATACGGTGTGTAGTGAGACTGTGAGGAAGGACGGACAAGTAGATACGGTGTGTAATGAGACAGTGAGGAGTGACAGACAAGTAGATACGGTGTGTAATGAGACAGTGAGGAGTGACAGACACGTAGATACGATGTGTAGTGAGACGGTGAGTAAGGATAGACAAGTAGATACAGTATGTAGTGAGACGGTGAGGAAGGACGGACAAGTAGATACGGTGTGTAGTCAGACGGTGAGGAAGGACAGACAAGTAGATACGGTGTGAATGAGACGGTGAGGAGTGACAGACAAGTAAGATACGGTGTGTAGTGAGACGGTGAGGAAGGACGGACAAGTAGATACGGTGTGTAGTGAGACGGTGAGGAAGGACGGACAAGTAGATACGGTGTGTAGTGAGACGGTGAGGAAGGACGGACAAGTAGATGCGGTGTGTAGTGAGATGGTGAGGAAGGACGGACAAGTAGATGCGGTGTGTAGTGAGACGGTGAGGAAGGACGGACAAGTAGATACGGTGTGTAGTGAGACAGTGAGGAAGGACAGACAAGTAGATCCCGTGTGTAGTGAGACTGTGAGGAAGGACAGACAAGTAGATACGGTGTGTAGTGAGACGGTGAGGTGTGACAGACAAGTAGATACGGTGTGTAGTGAGACGGTGAGGAAGGACAGACAAGTAGATACGGTGTGTAGTGAGACGGTGAGGAAGGACAGACAAGTAGATACGGTGTGTAGTGAGACGTTGAGGAAGGACGGACAAGTAGATACGGTGAGTAGTGAGACGGTGAGGAAGGACGGACAAGTAGATACGGTGTGTAGTGAGACGGTGAGGAAGGACGGACAAGTAGATACGGTGTGTAGTGAGACGGTGAGGAAGGATAGACAAGTAGATACGGTGTGTAATGAGACAGTGAGGAGTGACAGACAAGTAGATACGGTGTGTAGTGAGACGGAGAGGAAGGACGGACAAGTAGATACGGTGTGTAGTGAGACGGTGAGGAAGGACAGACAAGTAGATACGGTGTGTAGTGAGACGGTGAGGAAGGATAGACAAGTAGATACGGTGTGTAGTGAGACGGTGAGGAAGGACAGACAAGTAGATACGGTGTGTAGTGAGACGTTGAGGAAGGACGGACAAGTAGATACGGTGAGTACTGAGACGGTGATGAAGGACGGACAAGTAGATACGGTGTGTAGTGAGACGGTGAGGAAGGACGGACAAGTAGATACGGTGTGTAGTGAGACGGTGAGGAGTGACAGACAAGTAGATACGGTGTGTAGTGAGACTGTGAGGAAGGACGGACAAGTAGATACGGTGTGTAATGAGACAGTGAGGAGTGACAGACAAGTAGATACGGTGTGTAATGAGACAGTGAGGAGTGACAGACAAGTAGATACGATGTGTAGTGAGACGGTGAGTAAGGATAGACAAGTAGATACAGTATGTAGTGAGACGGTGAGGGAGGACGGACAAGTAGATACGGTGTGTAGTCAGACGGTGAGGAAGGACAGACAAGTAGATACCGTGTGTAATGAGACGGTGAGGAGTGACAGACAAGTAAGATACGGTGTGTAGTGAGACGGTGAGGAAGGACGGACAAGTAGATACGGTGTGTAGTGAGACGGTGAGGAAGGACGGACAAGTAGATACGGTGTGTAGTGAGACGGTGAGGAAGGACGGACAAGTAGATGCGGTGTGTAGTGAGATGGTGAGGAAGGACGGACAAGTAGATGCGGTGTGTAGTGAGACGGTGAGGAAGGACAGACAAGTAGATACGATGTGTAGTGAGACGGTGAGGAAGGACAGACAAGTAGATACGGTGTGTAGTGAGACGGTCAGGAAGGACAGACAAGTAGATACGGTGTGTAGTGAGACGGTGAGGAAGGACAGACAAGTAGATACGGTGTGTAGTGAGATGGTGAGGAAGGACGGACAAGTAGATCCCGTGTGTAGTGAGACAGTGAGGAAGGACAGACAAGTAGATACGGTGTGTAGTGAGACATTGATGAAGGACAGACAAGTAGATACGGTGTGTAGTGAGACGGTGAGGAAGGACAGACATTTAGATATGGTGTGTAGTGAGACGGTGAGGAAGGATAGACAAGTAGATACGGTGTGTAGTGAGACGGTGAGGAAGGACGGAGAAGTAGATACGGTGTGTAGTGAGACGGTGAGGAAGGTCGGACAAGTAGATACGGTGTGTAGTGAGACGGTGAGGAAGGACGGAGAAGTAGATACGGTTTGTAGTGAGATGGTGAGGAAGGACAGACAAGTAGATACAGTGTGTAGTGAGACAGTGAGGAAGGACGGACAAGTAGATACGGTGTGTAGTGAGACGGTGAGGAAGGACGGACAAGTAGATACGGTGTGTAGTGAGACGGTGAGGAAGGACAGACAAGTAGATACGGTCTGTAGTGAGACGGTGAGGAAGGACGGACAAGTAGATGCGGTGTGTAGTGAGACGGTGAGGAAGGACGGACAAGTAGATGCGGTGTGTAGTGAGACGGTGAGGAAGGACAGACAAGTAGATACGGTGTGTAGTGAGACGGTGAGGAAGGACAGACAAGTAGATACGGTGTGTAGTGAGACGGTGAGGAAGGACAGACAAGTAGATACGGTGAGTAGTGAGACGGTGAGGAAGGACAGACAAGTAGATATGGTGTGTAGTGAGACGGTGAGGAAGGACAGACAAGTAGATACGGTGTGTAGTGAGACGGTGAGGAAGGACGGACAAGTAGATACGGTGTGTAGTGAGACGGTGAGGATGGACAGTCAAGTAGATACGGTGTATAGTGAGACGGTGAGGAAGGACGGACAAGTAGATACGGTGTGTAGTGAGACGGTGAGGAAGGACGGACAAGTAGATACGGTGTGTAGTGAGACGGTGAGGAAGGATAGACAAGTAGATACGGTGTGTAGTGAGACGGTGAGGAAGGACAGACAAGTAGATACGGTGTGTAGTGAGACGGTGAGGAAGGACAGACAAGTAGATACGGTGTGTAGTGAGATGGTGAGGAAGGACGGACAAGTAGATACGGTGTGTAGTGAGACGGTGAGGAAGGGCAGACAAGTAGATACGGTGTGTAGTGAGACGGTGAGGAAGGACGGACAAGTAGATACGGTGTGTAGTGAGACGGTGAGGAAGGACGGACAAGTAGATACGGTGTGTAGTGAGACGGTGAGGAAGGACGGACAAGTAGATGCGGTGTGTAGTGAGACGGTGAGGAGTGACAGACAAGTAGATACGGTGTGTAGTGAGACGGTGATGAAGGACGGACAAGTAGATACGGTGTGTAGTGAGACGGTGATGAAGGACAGACAAGTAGATACGGTGTGTAGTGACACGGTGAGGAAGGACGGACAAGTAGATACGGTGTGTAGTGAGACGGTGAGGAAGGACGGCCAAGTAGATACGGTGTGTAGTGAGACGGTGAGGAAGGACGGACAAGTAGATACGGTGTGTAGTGAGACGGTGAGGAAGGACGGACAAGTAGATACGGTGTGTAGTGAGACGGTGAGGAGTGACAGACAAGTAGATACGGTGTGTAGTGAGACATTGAGGAAGGACAGACAAGTAGATACGGTGTGTAGTGAGACATTGAGGAAGGACAGACAAGTAGATACGGTGTGTAGTGAGACATTGAGGAAGGACGGACAAGTAGATATGGTGTGTAGTGAGATGGTGAGGAAGGACAGACAAGTAGATACGGTGAGTAGTGAGACGGTGAGGAAGGACGGACAAGTAGATACAGTGTGTAGTGAGACGGTGAGGAAGGACAGACAAGTAGATACGGTGTGTAATGAGACGGTGAGGTGTGACAGACAAGTAGATACGGTGTGTAGTGAGACAGTGAGGAAGGACAGACAAGTAGATACGGTGTGTAGTGAGACATTGAGGAAGGACAGACCAGTAGATACGGTGTGTAGTGAGACGGTGAGGAAGGACAGACAAGTAGATACGGTGTGTAGTGAGACGGTGAGGAAGGATAGACAAGTAGATACGGTGTGTAATGAGACAGTGAGGAGTGACAGACAAGTAGATACGGTGTGTAGTGAGACGGTGAGGAAGGACGGACAAGTAGATACGGTGTGTAATGAGACAGTGAGGAGTGACAGACAAGGAGATACGGTGTGTAATGAGACAGTGAGGAGTGACAGACAAGTAGATACGATGTGTAGTGAGACGGTGAGTAAGGATAGACAAGTAGATACAGTAAGTAGTGAGACGGTGAGGAAGGACGGACAAGTAGATACGGTGTGTAGTCAGACGGTGAGGAAGGACAGACAAGTAGATACGGTGTGTAATGAGACGGTGAGGAGTGACAGACAAGTAGATACGGTGTGTAGTGAGACGGTGAGGAAGGACGGACAAGTAGATACGGTGTGTAGTGAGACGGTGAGGAAGGACGGACAAGTAGATGCGGTGTGTAGTGAGACTGTGAGGAAGGACGGACAAGTAGATACGGTGTGTAGTGAGACGGTGAGGAAGGACGGACAAGTAGATACGGTGTGTAGTGAGACGGTGAGGAAGGACGGACAAGTAGATACGGTGTGTAGTGAGACGGTGAGGAAGGCCGGACAAGTAGATGCGGTGTGTAGTGAGACGGTGAGGAAGGACGGACAAGTAGATACGGTGTGTAATGAGACAGTGAGGAGTGACAGACAAGGAGATACGGTGAGTAGTGAGACGGTGAGGAAGGACAGACAAGTAGATACGGTGTGTAGTGAGACGGTGAGGAAGGACAGACAAGTAGATACAGTATGTAGTGAGACGGTGACGAAGGACGGACAAGTAGATACGGTGTGTAGTCAGACGGTGAGGAAGGACAGACAAGTAGATACGGTGTGTAATGAGACGGTGAGGAGTGACAGACAAGTAGATACGGTGTGTAGTGAGACGGTGAGGAAGGACGGACAAGTAGATACGGTGTGTAGTGAGACGGTGAGGAAGGACGGACAAGTAGATGCGGTGTGTAGTGAGACTGTGAGGAAGGACGGACAAGTAGATACGGTGTGTAGTGAGACGGTGAGGAAGGACAGACAAGTAGATACGGTGTGTAGTGAGATGGTGAGGAAGGACAGACAAGTAGATACGGTGTGTAGTGAGACGGTGAGGAAGGACGGACAAGTAGATACGGTGTGTAGTGAGACGGTGAGGAAGGACAGACAAGTAGATACGGTGTGTAGTGAGACGGTGAGGAAGGACAGACAAGTAGATACGGTGTGTAGTGAGACGGTGAGGAAGGACGGACAAGTAGATACAGTGTGTACTGAGACGGTGAGGATGGACGGACAAGTAGATACGGTGTGTAGTGAGACGGTGAGGAAGGACAGACAAGTAGATACGGTGTGTAGTGAGACGGTGAGGAAGGACGGACAAGTAGATGCGGTGTGTAGTGAGACGGTGAGGAAGGACGGACAAGTAGATACGGTGTGTAGTGAGACGGTGAGGAAGGACGGACAAGTAGATACGGTGTGTAGTGAGACGGTGAGGAAGGACGGACAAGTAGATACGGTGTGTAGTGAGACGGTGAGGAAGGACGGACAAGTAGATACGGTGTGTAGTGAGACGGTGAGGAAGGACGGACAAGTAGATACGGTGTGTAGTGAGACGGTGAGGAAGGACGGACAAGTAGATACGGTGTGTAGTGAGACGGTGAGAAAGGACAGACAAGTACATACGGTGTGTAGTTAGACGGTGAGGATGGACAGTCAAGTAGATACGGTGTATAGTGAGATGGTGAGGAAGGACAGACAAGTAGATACGGTGTATAGTGAGATGGTGAGGAAGGACAGACAAGTAGATACGGTGTGTAGTGAGACGGTGAGGAAGGACAGACAGGTAGATACGGTGTGTAGTGAGACGGTGAGGAAGGACGGACAAGTAGATGCGGTGTGTAGTGAGACGGTGAGGAAGGACGGACAAGTAGATCCCGTGTGTAGTGAGACAGTGAGGAAGGACAGACAAGTAGATACGGTGTGTAGTGAGACGGTGAGGAAGGACAGACAAGTAGATGCGGTGTGTAGTGAGACGGTGAGGAAGGACGGACAAGTAGATACGGTGTGTAGTGAGACGGTGAGGAAGGACGGACAAGTAGATACGGTGTGTAGTGAGACGGTGAGGAAGGACGGACAAGTAGATACGGTGTGTAGTGAGACGGTGAGGAAGGACAGACAAGTAGATACGGTGTGTAGTGAGATGGTGAGGAAGGACAGACAAGTAGATACGGTGTGTAGTGAGACGGTGAGGATGGACAGTCAAGTAGATACGGTGTGTAGTGAGACGGTGAGGAAGGACGGACAAGTAGATCCCATGTGTAGTGAGACAGTGAGGAAGGACAGACAAGTAGATACGGGTGTAGTGAGACGGTGAGGAAGTACGGACAAGTAGATCCCGTGTGTAGTGAGACGGTGAGGAAGGACAGACAAGTAGATACGGTGTGTAGTGAGACGGTGAGGAAGGACGGACAAGTAGATCCCGTGTGTAGTGAGACGATGAGGAAGGATAGACAAGTAGATACGGTGTGCAGTGAGACGGTGAGGAAGGACAGACAAGTAGATACGGTGTGCAGTGAGACGGTGAGGAAGGACAGACAAGTAGATACGGTGTGTAGTGAGACGGTGAGGAAGGACGGACAAGTAGATCCCGTGTGTAGTGAGACGATGAGGAAGGATAGACAAGTAGATACGGTGTGTAGTGAGACGGTGAGGAAGGACAGACAAGTAGATACGGTGTGTAGTGAGACGGTGAGGAAGGACAGACAAGTAGATACGGTGTGTAGTGAGACGGTGAGGAAGGACAGACAAGTAGATACGGTGTGTAGTGAGACGGTGAGGAAGGACGGACAAGTAGATACGGTGTGTAGTGAGACGGTGAGGAAGGACGGACAAGTAGATACGGTGTGTAGTGAGACGGTGAGGAAGGACCGACAAGTAGATACGGTGTGTAGTGAGACGGTGAGGAAGGACAGACAAGTACATACGGTGTGTAGTGAGACGGTGAGGATGGACAGTCAAGTAGATACGGTGTATAGTGAGATGGTGAGGAAGGACAGACAAGTAGATACGGTGTGTAGTGAGACGGTGAGGAAGGACGGACAAGTAGATGCGGTGTGTAGTGAGACGGTGAGGAAGGACGGACAAGTAGATCCCGTGTGTAGTGAGACGGTGAGGAAGGACAGACAAGTAGATACGGTGTGTAGTGAGACAGTGAGGAAGGACAGACAAGTAGATACGGTGTGTAGTGAGACGGTGAGGAAGGACAGACAAGTAGATACGGTGTGTAGTGAGACAGTGAGGAAGGACAGACAAGTAGATGCGGTGTGTAGTGAGACGGTGAGGAAGGACGGACAAGTAGATACGGTGTGTAGTGTGACGGTGAGGAAGGACGGACAAGTAGATACGGTGTGTAGTGAGACGGTGAGGAAGGACAGACAAGTAGATACGGTGTGTAGTGAGACGGTGAGGAAGGACAGACAAGTAGATACGGTGTGTAGTGAGACGGTGAGGATGGACAGTCAAGTAGATACGGTGTGTAGTGAGACGGTGAGGAAGGACGGACAAGTAGATCCCGTGTGTAGTGAGACAGTGAGGAAGGACAGACAAGTAGATACGGGGTGTAGTGAGACGGTGAGGAAGGACGGACAAGTAGATCCCGTGTGTAGTGAGACGATGAAGAAGGATAGACAAGTAGATACGGTGTGTAGTGAGACGGTGAGGAAGGACAGAAAAGTAGATACGGTGTGTAGTGAGACGGTGAGGAAGGACAGACAAGTAGATACGGTGTGTAGTGAGACGGTGAGGAAGGACAGACAAGTAGATACGGTGTGTAGTGAGACGGTGAGGAAGGACGGACAAGTAGTTACGGTGTGTAGTGAGACGGTGAGGAAGGACGGACAAGTAGATACGGTGTGTAGTGAGACGGTGAGGAAGGACAGACAAGTAGATACGGTGTATAGTGAGATGGTGAGGAAGGACAGACAAGTAGATACGGTGTATAGTGAGACGGTGAGGAAGGACAGACAAGTAGATACGGTGTGTAGTGAGACGGTGAGGAAGGACAGACAGGTAGATACGGTGTGTAGTGAGACGGTGAGGAAGGACGGACAAGTAGATGCGGTGTGTAGTGAGACGGTGAGGAAGGACGGACAAGTAGATCCCGTGTGTAGTGAGACAGTGAGGAAGGACAGACAAGTAGATACGGTGTGTAGTGAGACGGTGAGGAAGGACAGACAAGTAGATGCGGTGTGTAGTGAGACGGTGAGGAAGGACGGACAAGTAGATACGGTGTGTAGTGAGACGGTGAGGAAGGACGGACAAGTAGATACGGTGTGTAGTGAGACGGTGAGGAAGGACGGACAAGTAGATACGGTGTGTAGTGAGACGGTGAGGAAGGACAGACAAGTAGATACGGTGTGTAGTGAGATGGTGAGGAAGGACAGACAAGTAGATACGGTGTGTAGTGAGACGGTGAGGATGGACAGTCAAGTAGATACGGTGTGTAGTGAGACGGTGAGGAAGGACGGACAAGTAGATCCCATGTGTAGTGAGACAGTGAGGAAGGACAGACAAGTAGAGACGGGGTGTAGTGAGACGGTGAGGAAGTACGGACAAGTAGATCCCGTGTGTAGTGAGACGGTGAGGAAGGACAGACAAGTAGATACGGTGTGTAGTGAGACGGTGAGGAAGGACGGACAAGTAGATCCCGTGTGTAGTGAGACGATGAGGAAGGATAGACAAGTAGATACGGTGTGTAGTGAGACGGTGAGGAAGGACAGACAAGTAGATACGGTGTGCAGTGAGACGGTGAGGAAGGACAGACAAGTAGATACGGTGTGTAGTACGGTGAGGAAGGACGGACAAGTAGATCCCGTGTGTAGTGAGGCGATGAGGAAGGATAGACAAGTAGATACGGTGTGTAGTGAGACGGTGAGGAAGGACAGACAAGTAGATACGGTGTGTAGTGAGACGGTGAGGAAGGACGGACAAGTAGATACGGTGTGTAGTGAGACGGTGAGGAAGGACCGACAAGTAGATACGGTGTGTAGTGAGACGGTGAGGAAGGACAGACAAGTACATACGGTGTGTAGTGAGACGGTGAGGATGGACAGTCAAGTAGATACGGTGTATAGTGAGATGGTGAGGAAGGACAGACAAGTAGATACGGTGTGTAGTGAGACGGTGAGGAAGGACGGACAAGTAGATGCGTGTGTAGTGAGACGGTGAGGAAGGACGGACAAGTAGATCCCGTGTGTAGTGAGACAGTGAGGAAGGACAGACAAGTAGATACGGTGTGTAGTGAGACGGTGAGGAAGGACAGACAAGTAGATACGGTGTGTAGTGAGACAGTGAGGAAGGACAGACAAGTAGATGCGGTGTGTAGTGAGACGGTGAGAAAGGACGGACAAGTAGATACGGTGTGTAGTGTGACGGTGAGGAAGGACGGACAAGTAGATACGGTGTGTAGTGAGACGGTGAGGAAGGACAGACAAGTAGATACGGTGTGTAGTGAGACGGTGAGGAAGGACAGATAAGTAGATACGGTGTGTAGTGAGACGGTGAGGATGGACAGTCAAGTAGATACGGTGTGTAATGAGACGGTGAGGAAGGACGGACAGGTAGATCCGTGTGTAGTGAGACAGTGAGGAAGGACAGACAAGTAGATACGGGGTGTAGTGAGACGGTGAGGAAGGACGGACAAGTAGATCCGTGTGTAGTGAGACGGTGAGGAAGGACAGACAAGTAGATACGGTGTGTAGTGAGACGGTGAGGAAGGACGGACAAGTAGATCCCGTGTGTAGTGAGACGATGAGGAAGGATAGACAAGTAGATACGGTGTGTAGTGAGACGGTGAGGAAGGACAGACAAGTAGATACGGTGTGCAGTGAGACGGTGAGGAAGGACAGACAAGTAGATACGGTGTGTAGTGAGACGGTGAGGAAGGACGGACAAGTAGATCCGTGTGTAGTGAGGCGATGAGGAAGGATAGACAAGTAGATACGGTGTGTAGTGAGACGGTGAGGAAGGACAGACAAGTAGATACGGTGTGTAGTGAGACGGTGAGGAAGGACGGACAAGTAGATACGGTGTGTAGTGAGACGGTGAGGAAGGACCGACAAGTAGATACGGTGTGTAGTGAGACGGTGAGGAAGGACAGACAAGTACATACGGTGTGTAGTGAGACGGTGAGGATGGACAGTCAAGTAGATACGGTGTATAGTGAGATGGTGAGGAAGGACAGACAAGTAGATACGGTGTGTAGTGAGACGGTGAGGAAGGACGGACAAGTAGATGCGGTGTGTAGTGAGACGGTGAGGAAGGACGGACAAGTAGATCCCGTGTGTAGTGAGACAGTGAGGAAGGACAGACAAGTAGATGCGGTGTGTAGTGAGACGGTGAGGAAGGACAGACAAGTAGATACGGTGTGTAGTGAGGACAGTGAGGAAGGACAGACAAGTAGATGCGGTGTGTAGTGAGACGGTGAGGAAGGACGGACAAGTAGATACGGTGTGTAGTGTGACGGTGAGGAAGGACGGACAAGTAGATACGGTGTGTAGTGAGACGGTGAGAAGGACAGACAAGTAGATACGGTGTGTAGTGAGACGGTGAGGAAGGACAGATAAGTAGATACGGTGTGTAGTGAGACGGTGAGGATGGACAGTCAAGTAGATACGGTGTGTAGTGAGACGGTGAGGAACGGACGGACAGTAGATCCCGTGTGTAGTGAGACAGTGAGGAAGGACAGACAAGTAGATACGGGGTGTAGTGAGACGGTGAGGAAGGACGGACAAGTAGATCCCGTGTGTAGTGAGACGGTGAGGAAGGTCAGACAAGTAGATACGGTGTGTAGTGAGACGGTGAGGAAGGACGGACAAGTAGATCCCGTGTGTAGTGAGACGATGAAGAAGGATAGACAAGTAGATACGGTGTGTAGTGAGACGGTGAGGAAGGACAGACAAGTAGATACGGTGTGTAGTGAGACGGTGAGGAAGGACAGACAAGTAGATACGGTGTGTAGTGAGACGGTGAGGAAGGACAGACAAGTAGATACGGTGTGTAGTGAGACGGTGAGGAAGGACGGACAAGTAGTTACGGTGTGTAGTGAGACGGTGAGGAAGGACGGACAAGTAGATACGGTGTGTAGTGAGACGGTGAGGAAGGACAGACAAGTAGATACGGTGTGTAGTGAGACGGTGAGGAAGGACAGACAAGTACATACGGTGTGTAGTGAGACGGTGAGGATGGACAGTCAAGTAGATACGGTGTGTAGTGAGACGGTGAGGAAGGACGGACAAGTAGATCCCATGTGTAGTGAGACAGTGAGGAAGGACAGACAAGTAGAGACGGGGTGTAGTGAGACGGTGCGGAAGTACGGACAAGTAGATCCGTGTGTAGTGAGACGATGAGGAAGGATAGACAAGTAGATACGGTGTGTAGTGAGACTGTGAGGAAGGACAGACAAGTAGATACGGTGTGCAGTGAGACGGTGAGGAAGGACAGACAAGTAGATACGGTGTGTAGTGAGACGGTGAGGAAGGACGGACAAGTAGATCCCGTGTGTAGTGAGGCGATGAGGAAGGATAGACAAGTAGATACGGTGTGTAGTGAGACGGTGAGGAAGGACAGACAAGTAGATACGGTGTGTAGTGAGACGGTGAGGAAGGACGGACAAGTAGATACGGTGTGTAGTGAGACGGTGAGGAAGGACCGACAAGTAGATACGGTGTGTAGTGAGACGGTGAGGAAGGACAGACAGTACATACGGTGTGTAGTGAGACGGTGAGGATGGACAGTCAAGTAGATACGGTGTATAGTGAGATGGTGAGGAAGGACAGACAAGTAGATACGGTGTGTAGTGAGACGGTGAGGAAGGACGGACAAGTAGATGCGGTGTGTAGTGAGACGGTGAGGAAGGACGGACAAGTAGATCCCGTGTGTAGTGAGACAGTGAGGAAGGACAGACAAGTAGATACGGTGTGTAGTGAGACGGTGAGGAAGGACAGACAAGTAGATACGGTGTGTAGTGAGACAGTGAGGAAGGACAGACAAGTAGATGCGGTGTGTAGTGAGACGGTGAGGAAGGACGGACAAGTAGATACGGTGTGTAGTGTGACGGTGAGGAAGGACGGACAAGTAGATACCGGTGTGTAGTGAGACGGTGAGGAAGGACAGACAAGTAGATACGGTGTGTAGTGAGACGGTGAGGAAGGACAGATAAGTAGATACGGTGTGTAGTGAGACGGTGAGGATGGACAGTCAAGTAGATACGGTGTGTAGTGAGACGGTGAGGAAGGACGGACAAGTAGATCCGTGTGTAGTGAGACAGTGAGGAAGGACAGACAAGTAGATACGGGGTGTAGTGAGACGGTGAGGAAGGACGGACAAGTAGATCCCGTGTGTAGTGAGACGGTGAGGAAGGTCAGACAAGTAGATACGGTGTGTAGTGAGACGGTGAGGAAGGACGGACAAGTAGATCCCGTGTGTAGTGAGACGATGAAGAAGGATAGACAAGTAGATACGGTGTGTAGTGAGACGGTGAGGAAGGACAGACAAGTAGATACGGTGTGTAGTGAGACGGTGAGGAAGGACAGACAAGTAGATACGGTGTGTAGTGAGACGGTGAGGAAGGACAGACAAGTAGATACGGTGTGTAGTGAGACGGTGAGGAAGGACGGACAAGTAGTTACGGTGTGTAGTGAGACGGTGAGGAAGGACGGACAAGTAGATACGGTGTGTAGTGAGACGGTGAGGAAGGACAGACAAGTAGATACGGTGTGTAGTGAGACGGTGAGGAAGGACAGACAAGTACATACGGTGTGTAGTGAGACGGTGAGGATGGACAGTCAAGTAGATACGGTGTATAGTGAGACGGTGAGGAAGGACAGACAAGTAGATACGGTGTGTAGTGAGACGGTGAGGAAGGACAGACAAGTAGATACGGTGTGTAGTCAGACGGTGAGGAAGGACGGACAAGTAGATACGGTGTGCAGTGAGACGGTGAGGAAGGACAGACAAGTAGATACGGTGTGTAGTGAGACGGTGAGGAAGGACAGACAAGTAGATACGGTGTGTAGTCAGACGGTGAGGAAGGACGGACAAGTAGATACGGTGTGTAGTGAGACGGTGAGGAAGGACAGACAAGTAGATACGGTGTGTAGCGAGACGGTGAGGAGGGACGGACAAGTAGATGCGGTGTGTAGTGAGATGGTGAGGAAGGACGGACAAGTAGTTCCCGTGTGTAGTGAGACAGTGAGGAAGGACGGACAAGTAGATACGGTGTGTAGTGAGACGGTGAGGAAGGACGGACAAGTAGATACGGTGTGTAGTGAGACGGTGAGGAAGGACAGACAAGTAGATACGGTGTGTAGTGAGACGGTGAGTAAGGACAGACAAGTAGCTACGGTGTGTAGTGAGACGTTGAGGAAGGACGGAGAAGTAGATACGGTGAGTAGTGAGACGGTGATGAAGGACGGACAAGTAGATACGGTGAGTAGTGAGACGGTGAGGAAGGACGGACAAGTAGATACGGTGTGTAGTGAGACGGTGAGGAAGGATAGACAAGTAGATACAGTGTGTAATGAGACAGTGAGGAGTGACAGACAAGTAGATACGGTGTGTAGTGAGACGGTGAGGAAGGACGGACAAGTAGATACGGTGTGTAATGAGACAGTGAGGAGTGACAGACAAGGAGATACGGTGTGTAATGAGACAGTGAGGAGTGACAGACAAGTAGATACGATGTGTAGTGAGACGGTGAGTAAGGATAGACAAGTAGATACAGTATGTAGTGAGACGGTGAGGAAGGACGGACAAGTAGATACGGTGTGTAGTCAGACGGTGAGGAAGGACAGACAAGTAGATACGGTGTGTAATGAGACGGTGAGGAGTGACAGACAAGTAGATACGGGGTGTAGTGAGACGGTGAGGAAGGACGGACAAGTAGATACGGTGTGTAGTGAGACGGTGAGGAAGGACGGACAAGTAGATGCGGTGTGTAGTGAGACTGTGAGGAAGGACGGACAAGTAGATACGGTGTGTAGTGAGACGGATAGGAAGGACGGACTAGTAGATACGGTGTATAGTGAGACGGTGAGGAAGGACGGACAAGTAGATACGGTGTGTAGTGTGACGGTGAGGAAGGACGGACAAGTAGATGCGGTGTGTAGTGAGACGGTGAGGAAGGACAGACAAGTAGATACGGTGTGTAGTGAGACGGTGAGGAAGGACGGACAAGTAGATCCCGTGTGTAGTGAGACAGTGAGGAAGGACAGACAAGTAGATACTATGTGTAGTGAGACGGTGAGGAAGGACGGACAAGTAGATCCCGTGTGTAGTGAGACAGTGAGGAAGGACAGACAAGTAGATACGATGTGTAGTGAGACGGTGAGGAAGGGCAGACAAGTAGATACGGTGTGTAGTGAGACGGTGAGGAAGGACAGACAAGTAGATACGGTGTGTAGTGAGACGGTGAGGAAGGACGGACAAGTAGATCCCGTGTGTAGTGAGACAGTGAGGAAGGACAGACAAGTAGATACGATGTGTAGTGAGACGGTGAGGAAGGACAGACAAGTAGATACGATGTGTAGTGAGACTGTGAGGAAGGACAGACAAGTAGATACGGTGTGTAGTGAGACAGTGATGAAGGACAGACAAGTAGATACGGTGTGTAGTGAGACGGTGAGGAAGGACAGACATTTAGATACGGTGTGTAGTGAGACGGTGAGGAAGGACGGACAAGTAGATACGGTTTGTAGTGAGATGGTGAGGAAGGACAGACAAGTAGATACAGTGTGTAGTGAGACGGTGAGGAAGGACGGACAAGTAGATACGGTGTGTAGTGAGACGGTGAGGATGGACCGACAAGTAGATACGGTGTGTAGTGAGACGGTGAGGAAGGACGGACAATTAGATACGGTGTGTAGTGAGACGGTGAGGAAGGACAGACAAGTAGATACGGTGTGTAGTGAGACGGTGAGGAAGGACAGACAAGTAGATACGGTGTGTAGTGAGACGGTGAGGAAGGACAGACAAGTAGATACGGTGTGTAGTGAGACGGTGAGGAAGGACAGACAAGTAGATACGGTGTGTAGTGAGACGATGAGGAAGGACAGACAAGTAGATACGGTGTATAGTGAGACGGTGAGGAAGGACGGACAAGTAGATACGGTGTGTAGTGAGACGGTGAGGAAGGACAGACAAGTAGATACGGTGTGTAGTGAGATGGTGAGGAAGGACAGACATGTAGATACAGTGTGTAGTGAGACGGTGAGGAAGGACAGACATGTAGATACAGTGTGTAGTGAGACGGTGAGGAAGGACAGACAAGTAGATACGGTGTGTAGTGAGACAGTGAGGAAGGAAGGACGGACAAGTAGATACCGTGTGTAGTGAGACGGTGAGGAAGGACAGACAAGTAGATACGGTGTGTAGTGAGACGGTGAGGAAGGACAGACAAGTAGATACGGTGTGTAGTGAGACGGTGAGGAAGGACAGACAAGTAGATACGGTGTGTAGTGAGACGGTGAGGAAGGACGGACAAGTAGTTACGGTGTGTAGTGAGACGGTGAGGAAGGACGGACAAGTAGATACGGTGTGTAGTGAGACGGTGAGGAAGGACAGACAAGTAGATACGGTGTGTAGTGAGACGGAGAGGAAGGACAGACAAGTACATACGGTGTGTAATGAGACGGTGAGGAGTGACAGACAAGTAGATACGGTGTGTAGTGAGACGGTGAGGAAGGACAGACAAGTAGATACGGTGTGTAGTGAGACAGTGAGGAAGGACGGACAAGTAGATACGGTGTGTAGTGAGACGGTGAGGAAGGACGGACAAGTAGATGCGGTGTGTAGTGAGACGGTGAGGAAGGACAGACAAGTAGATACGGTGTGTAGTGAGACGGTGAGGAAGGACGGACAAGTAGATCCCGTGTGTAGTGAGACAGTGAGGAAGGACAGACAAGTAGATACGATGTGTAGTGAGACGGTGAGGAAGGACGGACAAGTAGATCCCGTGTGTAGTGAGACAGTGAGGAAGGACAGACAAGTAGATACGATGTGTAGTGAGACGGTGAGGAAGGGCAGACAAGTAGATACGGTGTGTAGTGAGACGGTGAGGAAGGACAGACAAGTAGATACGGTGTGTAGTGAGACGGTGAGGAAGGACGGACAAGTAGATCCCGTGTGTAGTGAGACAGTGAGGAAGGACAGACAAGTAGATACGATGTGTAGTGAGACGGTGAGGAAGGACAGACAAGTAGATACGATGTGTAGTGAGACTGTGAGGAAGGACAGACAAGTAGATACGGTGTGTAGTGAGACAGTGATGAAGGACAGACAAGTAGATACGGTGTGTAGTGAGACGGTGAGGAAGGACAGACATTTAGATACGGTGTGTAGTGAGACGGTGAGGAAGGACGGACAAGTAGATACGGTTTGTAGTGAGATGGTGAGGAAGGACAGACAAGTAGATACAGTGTGTAGTGAGACGGTGAGGAAGGACGGACAAGTAGATACGGTGTGTAGTGAGACGGTGAGGATGGACCGACAAGTAGATACGGTGTGTAGTGAGACGGTGAGGAAGGACGGACAATTAGATACGGTGTGTAGTGAGACGGTGAGGAAGGACAGACAAGTAGATACGGTGTGTAGTGAGACGGTGAGGAAGGACAGACAAGTAGATACGGTGTGTAGTGAGACGGTGAGGAAGGACAGACAAGTAGATACGGTGTGTAGTGAGACGGTGAGGAAGGACAGACAAGTAGATACGGTGTGTAGTGAGACGATGAGGAAGGACAGACAAGTAGATACGGTGTATAGTGAGACGGTGAGGAAGGACGGACAAGTAGATACGGTGTGTAGTGAGACGGTGAGGAAGGACAGACAAGTAGATACGGTGTGTAGTGAGATGGTGAGGAAGGACAGACATGTAGATACAGTGTGTAGTGAGACGGTGAGGAAGGACAGACATGTAGATACAGTGTGTAGTGAGACGGTGAGGAAGGACAGACAAGTAGATACGGTGTGTAGTGAGACAGTGAGGAAGGAAGGACGGACAAGTAGATACCGTGTGTAGTGAGACGGTGAGGAAGGACAGACAAGTAGATACGGTGTGTAGTGAGACGGTGAGGAAGGACAGACAAGTAGATACGGTGTGTAGTGAGACGGTGAGGAAGGACAGACAAGTAGATACGGTGTGTAGTGAGACGGTGAGGAAGGACGGACAAGTAGTTACGGTGTGTAGTGAGACGGTGAGGAAGGACGGACAAGTAGATACGGTGTGTAGTGAGACGGTGAGGAAGGACAGACAAGTAGATACGGTGTGTAGTGAGACGGTGAGGAAGGACAGACAAGTACATACGGTGTGTAGTGAGACGGTGAGGATGGACAGTCAAGTAGATACGGTGTGTAGTGAGACGGTGAGGAAGGACGGACAAGTAGATCCCATGTGTAGTGAGACAGTGAGGAAGGACAGACAAGTAGAGACGGGGTGTAGTGAGACGGTGAGGAAGGACGGACAAGTAGATCCCGTGTGTAGTGAGACGGTGAGGAAGGTCAGACAAGTAGATACGGTGTGTAGTGAGACGGTGAGGAAGGACGGACAAGTAGATCCCGTGTGTAGTGAGACGATGAAGAAGGATAGACAAGTAGATACGGTGTGTAGTGAGACGGTGAGGAAGGACAGACAAGTAGATACGGTGTGTAGTGAGACGGTGAGGAAGGACAGACAAGTAGATACGGTGTGTAGTGAGACGGTGAGGAAGGACAGACAATAGATACGGTGTGTAGTGAGACGGTGAGGAAGGACGGACAAGTAGTTACGGTGTGTAGTGAGACGGTGAGGAAGGACGGACAAGTAGATACGGTGTGTAGTGAGACGGTGAGGAAGGACAGACAAGTAGATACGGTGTGTAGTGAGACGGTGAGGAAGGACAGACAAGTACATACGGTGTGTAGTGAGACGGTGAGGATGGACAGTCAAGTAGATACGGTGTATAGTGAGACGGTGAGGAAGGACAGACAAGTAGATACGGTGTGTAGTGAGACGGTGAGGAAGGACAGACAAGTAGATACGGTGTGTAGTCAGACGGTGAGGAAGGACGGACAAGTAGATACGGTGTGCAGTGAGACGGTGAGGAAGGACAGACAAGTAGATACGGTGTGTAGTGAGACGGTGAGGAAGGACAGACAAGTAGATACGGTGTGTAGCGAGACGGTGAGGAGGGACGGACAAGTAGATGCGGTGTGTAGTGAGATGGTGAGGAAGGACGGACAAGTAGTTCCCGTGTGTAGTGAGACAGTGAGGAAGGACGGACAAGTAGATACGGTGTGTAGTGAGACGGTGAGGAAGGACGGACAAGTAGATACGGTGTGTAGTGAGACGGTGAGGAAGGACAGACAAGTAGATACGGTGTGTAGTGAGACGGTGAGTAAGGACAGACAAGTAGCTACGGTGTGTAGTGAGACGTTGAGGAAGGACGGAGAAGTAGATACGGTGAGTAGTGAGACGGTGATGAAGGACGGACAAGTAGATACGGTGAGTAGTGAGACGGTGAGGAAGGACGGACAAGTAGATACGGTGTGTAGTGAGACGGTGAGGAAGGATAGACAAGTAGATACAGTGTGTAATGAGACAGTGAGGAGTGACAGACAAGTAGATACGGTGTGTAGTGAGACGGTGAGGAAGGACGGACAAGTAGATACGGTGTGTAATGAGACAGTGAGGAGTGACAGACAAGGAGATACGGTGTGTAATGAGACAGTGAGGAGTGACAGACAAGTAGATACGATGTGTAGTGAGACGGTGAGTAAGGATAGACAAGTAGATACAGTATGTAGTGAGACGGTGAGGAAGGACGGACAAGTAGATACGGTGTGTAGTCAGACGGTGAGGAAGGACAGACAAGTAGATACGGTGTGTAATGAGACGGTGAGGAGTGACAGACAAGTAGATACGGGGTGTAGTGAGACGGTGAGGAAGGACGGACAAGTAGATACGGTGTGTAGTGAGACGGTGAGGAAGGACGGACAAGTAGATGCGGTGTGTAGTGAGACTGTGAGGAAGGACGGACAAGTAGATACGGTGTGTAGTGAGACGGATAGGAAGGACGGACAAGTAGATACGGTGTATAGTGAGACGGTGAGGAAGGACGGACAAGTAGATACGGTGTGTAGTGTGACGGTGAGGAAGGACGGACAAGTAGATGCGGTGTGTAGTGAGACGGTGAGGAAGGACAGACAAGTAGATACGGTGTGTAGTGAGACGGTGAGGAAGGACGGACAAGTAGATCCCGTGTGTAGTGAGACAGTGAGGAAGGACAGACAAGTAGATACGATGTGTAGTGAGACGGTGAGGAAGGACGGACAAGTAGATCCCGTGTGTAGTGAGACAGTGAGGAAGGACAGACAAGTAGATACGATGTGTAGTGAGACGGTGAGGAAGGGCAGACAAGTAGATACGGTGTGTAGTGAGACGGTGAGGAAGGACAGACAAGTAGATACGGTGTGTAGTGAGACGGTGAGGAAGGACGGACAAGTAGATCCCGTGTGTAGTGAGACTGTGAGGAAGGACAGACAAGTAGATACGATGTGTAGTGAGACGGTGAGGAAGGACAGACAAGTAGATACGATGTGTAGTGAGACTGTGAGGAAGGACAGACAAGTAGATACGGTGTGTAGTGAGACAGTGATGAAGGACAGACAAGTAGATACGGTGTGTAGTGAGACGGTGAGGAAGGACAGACATTTAGATACGGTGTGTAGTGAGAC
Organism: Hypanus sabinus; assembly: GCF_030144855.1. NCBI lineage: Eukaryota > Metazoa > Chordata > Chondrichthyes > Myliobatiformes > Dasyatidae > Hypanus > Hypanus sabinus. The sequence continues at coordinate 3,268,089 of NC_082737.1, read as the reverse complement.
GGTGAGGAAGGACGGACAAGTAGATACGGTTTGTAGTGAGATGGTGAGGAAGGACAGACAAGTAGATACAGTGTGTAGTGAGACGGTGAGGAAGGACGGACAAGTAGATACGGTGTGTAGTGAGACGGTGAGGATGGACCGACAAGTAGATACGGTGTGTAGTGAGACGGTGAGGAAGGACGGACAATTAGATACGGTGTGTAGTGAGACGGTGAGGAAGGACAGACAAGTAGATACGGTGTGTAGTGAGACGGTGAGGAAGGACAGACAAGTAGATACGGTGTGTAGTGAGACGGTGAGGAAGGACAGACAAGTAGATACGGTGTGTAGTGAGACGGTGAGGAAGGACAGACAAGTAGATACGGTGTGTAGTGAGACGATGAGGAAGGACAGACAAGTAGATACGGTGTATAGTGAGACGGTGAGGAAGGACGGACAAGTAGATACGGTGTGTAGTGAGACGGTGAGGAAGGACAGACAAGTAGATACGGTGTGTAGTGAGATGGTGAGGAAGGACAGACATGTAGATACAGTGTGTAGTGAGACGGTGAGGAAGGACAGACATGTAGATACAGTGTGTAGTGAGACGGTGAGGAAGGACAGACAAGTAGATACGGTGTGTAGTGAGACAGTGAGGAAGGAAGGACGGACAAGTAGATACCGTGTGTAGTGAGACGGTGAGGAAGGACAGACAAGTAGATACGGTGTGTAATGAGACGGTGAGGAGTGACAGACAAGTAGATACGGTGTGTAGTGAGACAGTGAGGAAGGACGGACAAGTAGATACGGTGTGTAGTGAGACGGTGAGGAAGGACAGACAAGTAGATACGATGTGTAGTGAGATGGTGAGGAAGGACAGACAAGTAGATACGGTGTGTAATGAGACGGTGAGGAGTGACAGACAAGTAGATACGGTGTGTAGTGAGACGGTGAGGAAGGACGGACAAGTAGATACGGTGTGTAGTGAGACGGTGAGGTGTGACAGACAAGTAGATACGGTGTGTAGCGAGACGGTGAGGAAGGACGGACAAGTAGTTACGGTGTGTATTGAGACAGTGAGGAAGGAAGGACAATTAGATACAGTGTGTAGTGAGACGGTGAGGAAGGACGGACAAGTAGATACGGTGTCTAGTGATACGGTGAGGAAGGACAGACAAGTAGATACGGTGTGTAGTGAGACGGTGAGGAAGGACAGACAAGTAGATACGGTGTGTAGTGAGACGTTGAGGAAGGACGGACAAGTAGATACGGTGAGTAGTGAGACGGTGAGGAAGGACGGACAAGTAGATACGGTGTGTAGTGAGACGGTGAGGAAGGACGGACAAGTAGATACGGTGTGTAGTGAGACGGTGAGGAAGGATAGACAAGTAGATACGGTGTGTAATGAGACAGTGAGGAGTGACAGACAAGTAGATACGGTGTGTAGTGAGACGGTGAGGAAGGACGGACAAGTAGATACGGTGTGTAGTGAGACGGTGAGGAAGGACAGACAAGTAGATACGGTGTGTAGTGAGACGGTGAGGAAGGATAGACAAGTAGATACGGTGTGTAGTGAGACGGTGAGGAAGGACAGACAAGTAGATACGGTGTGTAGTGAGACATTGAGGAAGGACGGACAAGTAGATACGGTGAGTACTGAGACGGTGAGGAAGGACGGACAAGTAGATACGGTGTGTAGTGAGACGGTGAGGAAGGACGGACAAGTAGATACGGTGTGTAGTGAGACGGTAAGGAGTGACAGACAAGTAGATACGGTGTGTAGTGAGACTGTGAGGAAGGACGGACAAGTAGATACGGTGTGTAATGAGACAGTGTGGAGTGACAGACAAGTAGATACGGTCTGTAATGAGACAGTGAGGAGTGACAGACAAGTAGATACGATGTGTAGTGAGACGGTGAGTAAGGATAGACAAGTAGATACAGTATGTAGTGAGACGGTGAGGAAGGACGGACAAGTAGATACGGTGTGTAGTCAGACGGTGAGGAAGGACAGACAAGTAGATACGGTGTGTAATGAGACGGTGAGGAGTGACAGACAAGTAAGATACGGTGTGTAGTGAGACGGTGAGGAAGGACGGACAAGTAGATACGGTGTGTAGTGAGACGGTGAGGAAGGACGGACAAGTAGATACGGTGTGTAGTGAGACGGTGAGGAAGGACGGACAAGTAGATGCGGTGTGTAGTGAGACGGTGAGGAAGGACGGACAAGTAGATGCGGTGTGTAGTGAGACGGTGAGGAAGGACGGACAAGTAGATACGGTGTGTAGTGAGACAGTGAGGAGGGACAGACAAGTAGATCCCGTGTGTAGTGAGACTGTGAGGAAGGACAGAGAAGTAGATACGGTGTGTAGTGAGACGGTGAGGAAGGACGGACAAGTAGATCCCGTGTGTAGTGAGACAGTGAGGAAGGACAGACAAGTAGATACGATGTGTAGTGAGACGGTGAGGAAGGACAGACAAGTAGATACGGTGTGTAGTGAGACGGTGAGGAAGGACAGACAAGTAGATACGGTGTGTAGTGAGACGGTGAGGAAGGACAGACAAGTAGATGCGGTGTGTAGTGAGACGGTGAGGAAGGACGGACAAGTAGATCCCGTGTGTAGTGAGACAGTGAGGAAGGACAGACAAGTAGATACGGTGTGTAGTGAGACATTGATGAAGGACAGACAAGTAGATACGGTGTGTAGTGAGACGGTGAGGAAGGACAGACATTTAGATACGGTGTGTAGTGAGACGGTGAGGAAGGATAGACAAGTAGATACGGTGTGTAGTGAGACGGTGAGGAAGGACGGAGAAGTAGATACGGTGTGTAGTGAGACGGTGAGGAAGGACGGACAAGTAGATACGGTGTGTAGTGAGACGGTGAGGAAGGACGGACAAGTAGATACGGTGTGTAGTGAGACGGTGAGGAAGGACGGACAAGTAGATACGGTGTGTAGTTAGACGGTGAGGAAGGACAGACAAGTAGATACGGTGAGTAGTGAGACGGTGAGGAAGGACAGACAAGTAGATACGGTGTGTAGTGAGACGGTGAGGAAGGACAGACAAGTAGATACGGTGTGTAGTGAGACGGTGAGGAAGGACGGACAAGTAGATACGGTGTGTAGTGAGACGGTGAGGAAGGACGGACAAGTAGATGCGGTGTGTAGTGAGACGGTGAGGAAGGATGGACAAGTAGATACGGTGTGTAGTGAGACGGTGATGAAGGACGGACAAGTAGATACGGTGTGTAGTGAGACGGTGATGAAGGACAGACAAGTAGATACGGTGTGTAGTGACACGGTGAGGAAGGACGGACAAGTAGATACGGTGTGTAGTGAGACGGTGAGGAAGGACGGACAAGTAGATACGGTGTGTAGTGCGACGGTGAGGAAGGACGGACAAGTAGATACGGTGTGTAGTGAGACGGTGAGGAAGGACGGACAAGTAGATACGGTGTGTAGTGAGACGGTGAGGAAGGACAGACAAGTAGATACGGTGTGTAGTGAGACGGTGAGGAAGGACGGACAAGTAGATCCCGTGTGTAGTGAGACAGTGAGGAAGGACAGACAAGTAGATACGATGTGTAGTGAGACGGTGAGGAAGGACGGACAAGTAGATCCCGTGTGTAGTGAGACAGTGAGGAAGGACAGACAAGTAGATACGATGTGTAGTGAGACGGTGAGGAAGGGCAGACAAGTAGATACGGTGTGTAGTGAGACGGTGAGGAAGGACAGACAAGTAGATACGGTGTGTAGTGAGACGGTGAGGAAGGACGGACAAGTAGATCCCGTGTGTAGTGAGACTGTGAGGAAGGACAGACAAGTAGATACGATGTGTAGTGAGACGGTGAGGAAGGACAGACAAGTAGATACGATGTGTAGTGAGACTGTGAGGAAGGACAGACAAGTAGATACGGTGTGTAGTGAGACAGTGATGAAGGACAGACAAGTAGATACGGTGTGTAGTGAGACGGTGAGGAAGGACAGACATTTAGATACGGTGTGTAGTGAGACGGTGAGGAAGGACGGACAAGTAGATACGGTTTGTAGTGAGATGGTGAGGAAGGACAGACAAGTAGATACAGTGTGTAGTGAGACGGTGAGGAAGGACGGACAAGTAGATACGGTGTGTAGTGAGACGGTGAGGATGGACCGACAAGTAGATACGGTGTGTAGTGAGACGGTGAGGAAGGACGGACAATTAGATACGGTGTGTAGTGAGACGGTGAGGAAGGACAGACAAGTAGATACGGTGTGTAGTGAGACGGTGAGGAAGGACAGACAAGTAGATACGGTGTGTAGTGAGACGGTGAGGAAGGACAGACAAGTAGATACGGTGTGTAGTGAGACGGTGAGGAAGGACAGACAAGTAGATACGGTGTGTAGTGAGACGATGAGGAAGGACAGACAAGTAGATACGGTGTATAGTGAGACGGTGAGGAAGGACGGACAAGTAGATACGGTGTGTAGTGAGACGGTGAGGAAGGACAGACAAGTAGATACGGTGTGTAGTGAGATGGTGAGGAAGGACAGACATGTAGATACAGTGTGTAGTGAGACGGTGAGGAAGGACAGACATGTAGATACAGTGTGTAGTGAGACGGTGAGGAAGGACAGACAAGTAGATACGGTGTGTAGTGAGACAGTGAGGAAGGAAGGACGGACAAGTAGATACCGTGTGTAGTGAGACGGTGAGGAAGGACAGACAAGTAGATACGGTGTGTAATGAGACGGTGAGGAGTGACAGACAAGTAGATACGGTGTGTAGTGAGACAGTGAGGAAGGACGGACAAGTAGATACGGTGTGTAGTGAGACGGTGAGGAAGGACAGACAAGTAGATACGATGTGTAGTGAGATGGTGAGGAAGGACAGACAAGTAGATACGGTGTGTAATGAGACGGTGAGGAGTGACAGACAAGTAGATACGGTGTGTAGTGAGACGGTGAGGAAGGACGGACAAGTAGATACGGTGTGTAGTGAGACGGTGAGGTGTGACAGACAAGTAGATACGGTGTGTAGCGAGACGGTGAGGAAGGACGGACAAGTAGTTACGGTGTGTATTGAGACAGTGAGGAAGGAAGGACAATTAGATACAGTGTGTAGTGAGACGGTGAGGAAGGACGGACAAGTAGATACGGTGTCTAGTGATACGGTGAGGAAGGACAGACAAGTAGATACGGTGTGTAGTGAGACGGTGAGGAAGGACAGACAAGTAGATACGGTGTGTAGTGAGACGTTGAGGAAGGACGGACAAGTAGATACGGTGAGTAGTGAGACGGTGAGGAAGGACGGACAAGTAGATACGGTGTGTAGTGAGACGGTGAGGAAGGACGGACAAGTAGATACGGTGTGTAGTGAGACGGTGAGGAAGGATAGACAAGTAGATACGGTGTGTAATGAGACAGTGAGGAGTGACAGACAAGTAGATACGGTGTGTAGTGAGACGGTGAGGAAGGACGGACAAGTAGATACGGTGTGTAGTGAGACGGTGAGGAAGGACAGACAAGTAGATACGGTGTGTAGTGAGACGGTGAGGAAGGATAGACAAGTAGATACGGTGTGTAGTGAGACGGTGAGGAAGGACAGACAAGTAGATACGGTGTGTAGTGAGACATTGAGGAAGGACGGACAAGTAGATACGGTGAGTACTGAGACGGTGAGGAAGGACGGACAAGTAGATACGGTGTGTAGTGAGACGGTGAGGAAGGACGGACAAGTAGATACGGTGTGTAGTGAGACGGTAAGGAGTGACAGACAAGTAGATACGGTGTGTAGTGAGACTGTGAGGAAGGACGGACAAGTAGATACGGTGTGTAATGAGACAGTGTGGAGTGACAGACAAGTAGATACGGTCTGTAATGAGACAGTGAGGAGTGACAGACAAGTAGATACGATGTGTAGTGAGACGGTGAGTAAGGATAGACAAGTAGATACAGTATGTAGTGAGACGGTGAGGAAGGACGGACAAGTAGATACGGTGTGTAGTCAGACGGTGAGGAAGGACAGACAAGTAGATACGGTGTGTAATGAGACGGTGAGGAGTGACAGACAAGTAAGATACGGTGTGTAGTGAGACGGTGAGGAAGGACGGACAAGTAGATACGGTGTGTAGTGAGACGGTGAGGAAGGACGGACAAGTAGATACGGTGTGTAGTGAGACGGTGAGGAAGGACGGACAAGTAGATGCGGTGTGTAGTGAGACGGTGAGGAAGGACGGACAAGTAGATGCGGTGTGTAGTGAGACGGTGAGGAAGGACGGACAAGTAGATACGGTGTGTAGTGAGACAGTGAGGAAGGAAGGACGGACAAGTAGATACCGTGTGTAGTGAGACGGTGAGGAAGGACAGACAAGTAGATACGGTGTGTAATGAGACGGTGAGGAGTGACAGACAAGTAGATACGGTGTGTAGTGAGACAGTGAGGAAGGACGGACAAGTAGATACGGTGTGTAGTGAGACGGTGAGGAAGGACAGACAAGTAGATACGATGTGTAGTGAGATGGTGAGGAAGGACAGACAAGTAGATACGGTGTGTAATGAGACGGTGAGGAGTGACAGACAAGTAGATACGGTGTGTAGTGAGACGGTGAGGAAGGACGGACAAGTAGATACGGTGTGTAGTGAGACGGTGAGGTGTGACAGACAAGTAGATACGGTGTGTAGCGAGACGGTGAGGAAGGACGGACAAGTAGTTACGGTGTGTATTGAGACAGTGAGGAAGGAAGGACAATTAGATACAGTGTGTAGTGAGACGGTGAGGAAGGACGGACAAGTAGATACGGTGTCTAGTGATACGGTGAGGAAGGACAGACAAGTAGATACGGTGTGTAGTGAGACGGTGAGGAAGGACAGACAAGTAGATACGGTGTGTAGTGAGACGTTGAGGAAGGACGGACAAGTAGATACGGTGAGTAGTGAGACGGTGAGGAAGGACGGACAAGTAGATACGGTGTGTAGTGAGACGGTGAGGAAGGACGGACAAGTAGATACGGTGTGTAGTGAGACGGTGAGGAAGGATAGACAAGTAGATACGGTGTGTAATGAGACAGTGAGGAGTGACAGACAAGTAGATACGGTGTGTAGTGAGACGGTGAGGAAGGACGGACAAGTAGATACGGTGTGTAGTGAGACGGTGAGGAAGGACAGACAAGTAGATACGGTGTGTAGTGAGACGGTGAGGAAGGATAGACAAGTAGATACGGTGTGTAGTGAGACGGTGAGGAAGGACAGACAAGTAGATACGGTGTGTAGTGAGACATTGAGGAAGGACGGACAAGTAGATACGGTGAGTACTGAGACGGTGAGGAAGGACGGACAAGTAGATACGGTGTGTAGTGAGACGGTGAGGAAGGACGGACAAGTAGATACGGTGTGTAGTGAGACGGTAAGGAGTGACAGACAAGTAGATACGGTGTGTAGTGAGACTGTGAGGAAGGACGGACAAGTAGATACGGTGTGTAATGAGACAGTGTGGAGTGACAGACAAGTAGATACGGTCTGTAATGAGACAGTGAGGAGTGACAGACAAGTAGATACGATGTGTAGTGAGACGGTGAGTAAGGATAGACAAGTAGATACAGTATGTAGTGAGACGGTGAGGAAGGACGGACAAGTAGATACGGTGTGTAGTCAGACGGTGAGGAAGGACAGACAAGTAGATACGGTGTGTAATGAGACGGTGAGGAGTGACAGACAAGTAAGATACGGTGTGTAGTGAGACGGTGAGGAAGGACGGACAAGTAGATACGGTGTGTAGTGAGACGGTGAGGAAGGACGGACAAGTAGATACGGTGTGTAGTGAGACGGTGAGGAAGGACGGACAAGTAGATGCGGTGTGTAGTGAGACGGTGAGGAAGGACGGACAAGTAGATGCGGTGTGTAGTGAGACGGTGAGGAAGGACGGACAAGTAGATACGGTGTGTAGTGAGACAGTGAGGAGGGACAGACAAGTAGATCCCGTGTGTAGTGAGACTGTGAGGAAGGACAGAGAAGTAGATACGGTGTGTAGTGAGACGGTGAGGAAGGACGGACAAGTAGATCCCGTGTGTAGTGAGACAGTGAGGAAGGACAGACAAGTAGATACGATGTGTAGTGAGACGGTGAGGAAGGACAGACAAGTAGATACGGTGTGTAGTGAGACGGTGAGGAAGGACAGACAAGTAGATACGGTGTGTAGTGAGACGGTGAGGAAGGACAGACAAGTAGATGCGGTGTGTAGTGAGACGGTGAGGAAGGACGGACAAGTAGATCCCGTGTGTAGTGAGACAGTGAGGAAGGACAGACAAGTAGATACGGTGTGTAGTGAGACATTGATGAAGGACAGACAAGTAGATACGGTGTGTAGTGAGACGGTGAGGAAGGACAGACATTTAGATACGGTGTGTAGTGAGACGGTGAGGAAGGATAGACAAGTAGATACGGTGTGTAGTGAGACGGTGAGGAAGGACGGAGAAGTAGATACGGTGTGTAGTGAGACGGTGAGGAAGGACGGACAAGTAGATACGGTGTGTAGTGAGACGGTGAGGAAGGACGGACAAGTAGATACGGTGTGTAGTGAGACGGTGAGGAAGGACGGACAAGTAGATACGGTGTGTAGTTAGACGGTGAGGAAGGACAGACAAGTAGATACGGTGAGTAGTGAGACGGTGAGGAAGGACAGACAAGTAGATACGGTGTGTAGTGAGACGGTGAGGAAGGACAGACAAGTAGATACGGTGTGTAGTGAGACGGTGAGGAAGGACGGACAAGTAGATACGGTGTGTAGTGAGACGGTGAGGAAGGACGGACAAGTAGATGCGGTGTGTAGTGAGACGGTGAGGAAGGATGGACAAGTAGATACGGTGTGTAGTGAGACGGTGATGAAGGACGGACAAGTAGATACGGTGTGTAGTGAGACGGTGATGAAGGACAGACAAGTAGATACGGTGTGTAGTGACACGGTGAGGAAGGACGGACAAGTAGATACGGTGTGTAGTGAGACGGTGAGGAAGGACGGACAAGTAGATACGGTGTGTAGTGCGACGGTGAGGAAGGACGGACAAGTAGATACGGTGTGTAGTGAGACGGTGAGGAAGGACGGACAAGTAGATACGGTGTGTAGTGAGACGGTGAGGAAGGACAGACAAGTAGATACGGTGTGTAGTGAGACGGTGAGGAAGGACAGACAAGTAGATACGGTGTGTAGTGAGAAGGTCAGGAAGGACAGACATGTAGATACAGTGTGTAGTGAGACGGTGAGGAAGGACAGACAAGTAGATACGTTGTGTAGTGAGACGGTGAGGAAGGACAGACAAGTAGATACGGTGTGTAGTGAGACGGTGAGGAAGGACAGACAAGTAGATACGGTGTGTAGTGAGACGGTGAGGAAGGACAGACAAGTAGATACGGTGTGTAGTGAGACGGTGAGGAAGGACAGACAAGTAGATACGGTGTGTAGTGAGACGGTGAGGAAGGACAGACAAGTAGATACGGTGTGTAGTGAGACGGTGAGGAAGGACAGACAAGTAGATACGGTGTGTAGTGAGACGATGAGGAAGGACAGACAAGTAGATACGGTGTATAGTGAGACGGTGAGGAAGGACGGACAAGTAGATACGGTGTGTAGTGAGACGGTGAGGAAGGACAGACAAGTAGATACGGTGTGTAGTGAGATGGTGAGGAAGGACAGACATGTAGATACAGTGTGTAGTGAGACGGTGAGGAAGGACAGACATGTAGATACAGTGTGTAGTGAGACGGTGAGGAAGGACAGACAAGTAGATACGGTGTGTAGTGAGACAGTGAGGAAGGAAGGACGGACAAGTAGATACCGTGTGTAGTGAGACGGTGAGGAAGGACAGACAAGTAGATACGGTGTGTAATGAGACGGTGAGGAGTGACAGACAAGTAGATACGGTGTGTAGTGAGACAGTGAGGAAGGACGGACAAGTAGATACGGTGTGTAGTGAGACGGTGAGGAAGGACAGACAAGTAGATACGATGTGTAGTGAGATGGTGAGGAAGGACAGACAAGTAGATACGGTGTGTAATGAGACGGTGAGGAGTGACAGACAAGTAGATACGGTGTGTAGTGAGACGGTGAGGAAGGACGGACAAGTAGATACGGTGTGTAGTGAGACGGTGAGGTGTGACAGACAAGTAGATACGGTGTGTAGTGAGACGGTGAGGAAGGACGGACAAGTAGTTACGGTGTGTATTGAGACAGTGAGGAAGGAAGGACAATTAGATACAGTGTGTAGTGAGACGGTGAGGAAGGACGGACAAGTAGATACGGTGTCTAGTGATACGGTGAGGAAGGACAGACAAGTAGATACGGTGTGTAGTGAGACGGTGAGGAAGGACAGACAAGTAGATACGGTGTGTAGTGAGACGTTGAGGAAGGACGGACAAGTAGATACGGTGAGTAGTGAGACGGTGAGGAAGGACGGACAAGTAGATACGGTGTGTAGTGAGACGGTGAGGAAGGACGGACAAGTAGATACGGTGTGTAGTGAGACGGTGAGGAAGGATAGACAAGTAGATACGGTGTGTAATGAGACAGTGAGGAGTGACAGACAAGTAGATACGGTGTGTAGTGAGACGGTGAGGAAGGACGGACAAGTAGATACGGTGTGTAGTGAGACGGTGAGGAAGGACAGACAAGTAGATACGGTGTGTAGTGAGACGGTGAGGAAGGATAGACAAGTAGATACGGTGTGTAGTGAGACGGTGAGGAAGGACAGACAAGTAGATACGGTGTGTAGTGAGACATTGAGGAAGGACGGACAAGTAGATACGGTGAGTACTGAGACGGTGAGGAAGGACGGACAAGTAGATACGGTGTGTAGTGAGACGGTGAGGAAGGACGGACAAGTAGATACGGTGTGTAGTGAGACGGTAAGGAGTGACAGACAAGTAGATACGGTGTGTAGTGAGACTGTGAGGAAGGACGGACAAGTAGATACGGTGTGTAATGAGACAGTGACGAGTGACAGACAAGTAGATACGGTCTGTAATGAGACAGTGAGGAGTGACAGACAAGTAGATACGATGTGTAGTGAGACGGTGAGTAAGGATAGACAAGTAGATACAGTATGTAGTGAGACGGTGAGGAAGGACGGACAAGTAGATACGGTGTGTAGTCAGACGGTGAGGAAGGACAGACAAGTAGATACGGTGTGTAATGAGACGGTGAGGAGTGACAGACAAGTAAGATACGGTGTGTAGTGAGACGGTGAGGAAGGACGGACAAGTAGATACGGTGTGTAGTGAGACGGTGAGGAAGGACGGACAAGTAGATACGGTGTGTAGTGAGACGGTGAGGAAGGACGGACAAGTAGATGCGGTGTGTAGTGAGACGGTGAGGAAGGACGGACAAGTAGATGCGGTGTGTAGTGAGACGGTGAGGAAGGACGGACAAGTAGATACGGTGTGTAGTGAGACAGTGAGGAGGGACAGACAAGTAGATCCCGTGTGTAGTGAGACTGTGAGGAAGGACAGAGAAGTAGATACGGTGTGTAGTGAGACGGTGAGGAAGGACGGACAAGTAGATCCCGTGTGTAGTGAGACAGTGAGGAAGGACAGACAAGTAGATACGATGTGTAGTGAGACGGTGAGGAAGGACAGACAAGTAGATACGGTGTGTAGTGAGACGGTGAGGAAGGACAGACAAGTAGATACGGTGTGTAGTGAGACGGTGAGGAAGGACAGACAAGTAGATGCGGTGTGTAGTGAGACGGTGAGGAAGGACGGACAAGTAGATCCCGTGTGTAGTGAGACAGTGAGGAAGGACAGACAAGTAGATACGGTGTGTAGTGAGACATTGATGAAGGACAGACAAGTAGAGACGGTGTGTAGTGAGACGGTGAGGAAGGACAGACATTTAGATACGGTGTGTAGTGAGACGGTGAGGAAGGATAGACAAGTAGATACGGTGTGTAGTGAGACGGTGAGGAAGGACGGAGAAGTAGATACGGTGTGTAGTGAGACGGTGAGGAAGGACGGACAAGTAGATACGGTGTGTAGTGAGACGGTGAGGAAGGACGGACAAGTAGATACGGTGTGTAGTGAGACGGTGAGGAAGGACAGACAAGTAGATACGGTGTGTAGTGAGACGGTGAGGAAGGACAGACAAGTAGATACGGTGAGTAGTGAGACGGTGAGGAAGGACAGACAAGTAGATACGGTGTGTAGTGAGACGGTGAGGAAGGACAGACAAGTAGATACGGTGTGTAGTGAGACGGTGAGGAAGGACGGACAAGTAGATACGGTGTGTAGTGAGACGGTGAGGAAGGACGGACAAGTAGATACGGTGTGTAGTGAGACGGTGAGGAAGGACATACAAGTAGATACGGTGTGTAGTGAGACGGTGAGGAAGGACGGACAAGTAGATACGGTGTATAGTGAGACGGTGAGGAAGGACGGACAAGTAGATACGGTGTGTAGTGAGACGGTGAGGAAGGACAGACAAGTAGATACGGTGTGTAGTGAGACGGTGAGGAAGGATAGACAAGTAGATACGGTGTGTAGTGAGACGGTGAGGAAGGACAGACAAGTAGATACGGTGTGTAGTGAGACGGTGAGGAAGGACAGACAAGTAGATACGGTGTGTAGTGAGACGGTGAGGAAGGACAGACAAGTAGATACGGTGTGTAGTGAGATGGTGAGGAAGGACGGACAAGTAGATACGGTGTGTAGTGAGACGGTGAGGAAGGACGGACAAGTAGATACGGTGTGTAGTGAGACGGTGAGGAAGGACGGACAAGTAGATACGGTGTGTAGTGAGACGGTGAGGAAGGACGGACAAGTAGATACGGTGTGTAGTGAGACGGTGAGGAAGGACGGACAAGTAGATACGGTGTGTAGTGAGACGGTGAGGAAGGACAGACAAGTAGATACGGTGTGTAGTGAGAAGGTCAGGAAGGACAGACATGTAGATACAGTGTGTAGTGAGACGGTGAGGAAGGACAGACAAGTAGATACGTTGTGTAGTGAGACGGTGAGGAAGGACAGACAAGTAGATACGGTGTGTAGTGAGACGGTGAGGAAGGACAGACAAGTAGATACGGTGTGTAGTGAGACGGTGAGGAAGGACAGACATGTAGATACAGTGTGTAGTGAGATGGTGAGGAAGGACAGACAAGTAGATACGGTGTGTAATGAGACGGTGAGGAGTGACAGACAAGTAGATACGGTGTGTAGTGAGACATTGAGGAAGGACAGACAAGTAGATACGGTGTGTAGTGAGACATTGAGGAAGGACAGACAAGTAGATACGGTGTGTAGTGAGACATTGAGGAAGGACGGATAAGTAGATATGGTGTGTAGTGAGATGGTGAGGAAGGACAGACAAGTAGATACGGTGAGTAGTGAGACGGTGAGGAAGGACGGACAAGTAGATACAGTGTGTAGTGAGACGGTGAGGAAGGACAGACAAGTAGATACGGTGTGTAATGAGACGGTGAGGTGTGACAGACAAGTAGATACGGTGTGTAGTGAGACAGTGAGGAAGGACAGACAAGTAGATACGGTGTGTAGTGAGACATTGAGGAAGGACAGACCAGTAGATACGGTGTGTAGTGAGACGGTGAGGAAGGACAGACAAGTAGATGCGGTGTGTAGTGAGACGGTGAGGAAGGACGGACAAGTAGATACGGTGTGTAGTGAGACAGTGAGGAAGGACGGACAAGTAGATACGGTGTGTAGTGAGACGGTGAGGATGGACGGACAAGTAGATACGGTGTGTAGTGAGACGGTGAGGAAGGACGGACAAGTAGATACGGTGTGTAGTGAGACAGTGAGGAAGGACGGACAAGTAGATACGGTGTGTAGTGAGACGGTGAGGAAGGACAGACAAGTAGATACGGTGTGTAATGAGACGGTGAGGAGTGACAGACAAGTAGATACGGTGTGTAGTGAGACAGTGAGGAAGGACGGACAAGTAGATACGGTGTGTAGTGAGACAGTGAGGAAGGACGGACAAGTAGATACGGTGTGTAGTGAGACGGTGAGGAAGGACAGACAAGTAGATACGGTGTGTAATGAGACGGTGAGGAGTGACAGACAAGTAGATACGGTGTGTAGTGAGACGGTGAGGAAGGACGGACAAGTAGATACGGTGTGTAGTGAGACGGTGAGGAGTGACAGACAAGTAGATACGGTGTGTAGTGAGACGGTGAGGAAGGACGGACAAGTAGTTACAGTGTGTAGTGAGACGGTGAGGAAGGACAGACAAGTAGATACGGTGTGTAGTGAGACAGTGAGGAAGGACGGACAAGTAGATACGGTGTGTAGTGAGACGGTGAGGAAGGACGGACAAGTAGATACGGTGTGTAGTGAGACGGTGAGGAAGGACAGACAAGTAGATACGGTGTGTAGTGAGACGGTGAGGAAGGATAGACAAGTAGATACGGTGTGTAGTGAGACGGTGAGGAAGGACAGACAAGTAGATACGGTGTGTAGTGAGACGTTGAGGAAGGACGGACAAGTAGATACGGTGAGTAGTGAGACGGTGATGAAGGACGGACAAGTAGATACGGTGTGTAGTGAGACGGTGAGGAAGGACGGAAAAGTAGATACGGTGTGTAGTGAGACGGTGAGGAAGGATAGACAAGTAGATACGGTGTGTAATGAGACAGTGAGGAGTGACAGACAAGTAGATACGGTGTGTAGTGAGACGGTGAGGAAGGACGGACAAGTAGATACGGTGTGTAATGAGACAGTGAGGAGTGACAGACAAGTAGATACGATGTGTAGTGAGACGGTGAGTAAGGATAGACAAGTAGATACAGTAAGTAGTGAGACGGTGAGGAAGGACGGACAAGTAGATACGGTGTGTAGTCAGACGGTGAGGAAGGACAGACAAGTAGATACGGTGTGTAATGAGACGGTGAGGAGTGACAGACAAGTAGATACGGTGTGTAGTGAGACGGTGAGGAAGGACGGACAAGTAGATACGGTGTGTAGTGAGACGGTGAGGAAGGCCGGACAAGTAGATGCGGTGTGTAGTGAGACGGTGAGGAAGGACGGACAAGTAGATACGGTGTGTAATGAGACAGTGAGGAGTGACAGACAAGGAGATACGGTGTGTAATGAGACAATGAGGAGTGACAGACAAGTAGATACGATGTGTAGTGAGACGGTGAGTAAGGATAGACAAGTAGATACAGTATGTAGTGAGACGGTGACGAAGGACGGACAAGTAGATACGGTGTGTAGTCAGACGGTGAGGAAGGACAGACAAGTAGATACGGTGTGTAATGAGACGGTGAGGAGTGACAGACAAGTAGATACGGTGTGTAGTGAGACGGTGAGGAAGGACAGACAAGTAGATACGGTGTGTAATGAGACGGTGAGGATGGACGGACAAGTAGATACGGTGTGTAGTGAGACGGTGAGGAAGGACGGACAAGTAGATACGGTGTGTAGTGAGACAGTGAGGAAGGACGGACAAGTAGATACGGTGTGTAGTGAGACGGTGAGGAAGGACAGACAAGTAGATACGGTGTGTAATGAGACGGTGAGGAGTGACAGACAAGTAGATACGGTGTGTAGTGAGACAGTGAGGAAGGACGGACAAGTAGATACGGTGTGTAGTGAGACAGTGAGGAAGGACGGACAAGTAGATACGGTGTGTAGTGAGACGGTGAGGAAGGACAGACAAGTAGATACGGTGTGTAATGAGACGGTGAGGAGTGACAGACAAGTAGATACGGTGTGTAGTGAGACGGTGAGGAAGGACGGACAAGTAGATACGGTGTGTAGTGAGACGGTGAGGAGTGACAGACAAGTAGATACGGTGTGTAGTGAGACGGTGAGGAAGGACGGACAAGTAGTTACAGTGTGTAGTGAGACGGTGAGGAAGGACAGACAAGTAGATACGGTGTGTAGTGAGACAGTGAGGAAGGACGGACAAGTAGATACGGTGTGTAGTGAGACGGTGAGGAAGGACGGACAAGTAGATACGGTGTGTAGTGAGACGGTGAGGAAGGACAGACAAGTAGATACGGTGTGTAGTGAGACGGTGAGGAAGGATAGACAAGTAGATACGGTGTGTAGTGAGACGGTGAGGAAGGACAGACAAGTAGATACGGTGTGTAGTGAGACGTTGAGGAAGGACGGACAAGTAGATACGGTGAGTAGTGAGACGGTGATGAAGGACGGACAAGTAGATACGGTGTGTAGTGAGACGGTGAGGAAGGACGGAAAAGTAGATACGGTGTGTAGTGAGACGGTGAGGAAGGATAGACAAGTAGATACGGTGTGTAATGAGACAGTGAGGAGTGACAGACAAGTAGATACGGTGTGTAGTGAGACGGTGAGGAAGGACGGACAAGTAGATACGGTGTGTAATGAGACAGTGAGGAGTGACAGACAAGTAGATACGATGTGTAGTGAGACGGTGAGTAAGGATAGACAAGTAGATACAGTAAGTAGTGAGACGGTGAGGAAGGACGGACAAGTAGATACGGTGTGTAGTCAGACGGTGAGGAAGGACAGACAAGTAGATACGGTGTGTAATGAGACGGTGAGGAGTGACAGACAAGTAGATACGGTGTGTAGTGAGACGGTGAGGAAGGACGGACAAGTAGATACGGTGTGTAGTGAGACGGTGAGGAGTGACAGACAAGTAGATACGGTGTGTAGTGAGACGGTGAGGAAGGACGGACAAGTAGTTACAGTGTGTAGTGAGACGGTGAGGAAGGACGGACAAGTAGATACGGTGTGTAATGAGACAGTGAGGAGTGACAGACAAGGAGATACGGTGTGTAATGAGACAATGAGGAGTGACAGACAAGTAGATACGATGTGTAGTGAGACGGTGAGGAAGGATAGACAAGTAGATACGGTGTGTAATGAGACAGTGAGGAGTGACAGACAAGTAGATACGGTGTGTAGTGAGACGGTGAGGAAGGACGGACAAGTAGATACGGTGTGTAATGAGACAGTGAGGAGTGACAGACAAGTAGATACGATGTGTAGTGAGACGGTGAGTAAGGATAGACAAGTAGATACAGTAAGTAGTGAGACGGTGAGGAAGGACGGACAAGTAGATACGGTGTGTAGTCAGACGGTGAGGAAGGACAGACAAGTAGATACGGTGTGTAATGAGACGGTGAGGAGTGACAGACAAGTAGATACGGTGTGTAGTGAGACGGTGAGGAAGGACGGACAAGTAGATACGGTGTGTAGTGAGACGGTGAGGAAGGCCGGACAAGTAGATGCGGTGTGTAGTGAGACGGTGAGGAAGGACGGACAAGTAGATACGGTGTGTAATGAGACAGTGAGGAGTGACAGACAAGGAGATACGGTGTGTAATGAGACAATGAGGAGTGACAGACAAGTAGATACGATGTGTAGTGAGACGGTGAGTAAGGATAGACAAGTAGATACAGTATGTAGTGAGACGGTGACGAAGGACGGACAAGTAGATACGGTGTGTAGTCAGACGGTGAGGAAGGACAGACAAGTAGATACGGTGTGTAATGAGACGGTGAGGAGTGACAGACAAGTAGATACGGTGTGTAGTGAGACGGTGAGGAAGGACAGACAAGTAGATACGGTGTGTAATGAGACGGTGAGGATGGACGGACAAGTAGATACGGTGTGTAGTGAGACGGTGAGGAAGGACGGACAAGTAGATACGGTGTGTAGTGAGACAGTGAGGAAGGACGGACAAGTAGATACGGTGTGTAGTGAGACGGTGAGGAAGGACAGACAAGTAGATACGGTGTGTAATGAGACGGTGAGGAGTGACAGACAAGTAGATACGGTGTGTAGTGAGACAGTGAGGAAGGACGGACAAGTAGATACGGTGTGTAGTGAGACAGTGAGGAAGGACGGACAAGTAGATACGGTGTGTAGTGAGACGGTGAGGAAGGACAGACAAGTAGATACGGTGTGTAATGAGACGGTGAGGAGTGACAGACAAGTAGATACGGTGTGTAGTGAGACGGTGAGGAAGGACGGACAAGTAGATACGGTGTGTAGTGAGACGGTGAGGAGTGACAGACAAGTAGATACGGTGTGTAGTGAGACGGTGAGGAAGGACGGACAAGTAGTTACAGTGTGTAGTGAGACGGTGAGGAAGGACAGACAAGTAGATACGGTGTGTAGTGAGACAGTGAGGAAGGACGGACAAGTAGATACGGTGTGTAGTGAGACGGTGAGGAAGGACGGACAAGTAGATACGGTGTGTAGTGAGACGGTGAGGAAGGACAGACAAGTAGATACGGTGTGTAGTGAGACGGTGAGGAAGGATAGACAAGTAGATACGGTGTGTAGTGAGACGGTGAGGAAGGACAGACAAGTAGATACGGTGTGTAGTGAGACGTTGAGGAAGGACGGACAAGTAGATACGGTGAGTAGTGAGACGGTGATGAAGGACGGACAAGTAGATACGGTGTGTAGTGAGACGGTGAGGAAGGACGGAAAAGTAGATACGGTGTGTAGTGAGACGGTGAGGAAGGATAGACAAGTAGATACGGTGTGTAATGAGACAGTGAGGAGTGACAGACAAGTAGATACGGTGTGTAGTGAGACGGTGAGGAAGGACGGACAAGTAGATACGGTGTGTAATGAGACAGTGAGGAGTGACAGACAAGTAGATACGATGTGTAGTGAGACGGTGAGTAAGGATAGACAAGTAGATACAGTAAGTAGTGAGACGGTGAGGAAGGACGGACAAGTAGATACGGTGTGTAGTCAGACGGTGAGGAAGGACAGACAAGTAGATACGGTGTGTAATGAGACGGTGAGGAGTGACAGACAAGTAGATACGGTGTGTAGTGAGACGGTGAGGAAGGACGGACAAGTAGATACGGTGTGTAGTGAGACGGTGAGGAAGGCCGGACAAGTAGATGCGGTGTGTAGTGAGACGGTGAGGAAGGACGGACAAGTAGATACGGTGTGTAATGAGACAGTGAGGAGTGACAGACAAGGAGATACGGTGTGTAATGAGACAATGAGGAGTGACAGACAAGTAGATACGATGTGTAGTGAGACGGTGAGTAAGGATAGACAAGTAGATACAGTATGTAGTGAGACGGTGACGAAGGACGGACAAGTAGATACGGTGTGTAGTCAGACGGTGAGGAAGGACAGACAAGTAGATACGGTGTGTAATGAGACGGTGAGGAGTGACAGACAAGTAGATACGGTGTGTAGTGAGACGGTGAGGAAGGACGGACAAGTAGATACGGTGTGTAGTGAGACGGGGAGGAAGGACGGACAAGTAGATGCGGTGTGTAGTGAGACTGTGAGGAAGGACGGACAAGTAGATGCGGTGTGTATTGAGACGGTGAGGAAGGACGGACAAGTAGATACGGTGTGTAGTGAGACGGTGAGGAAGGACGGACAAGTAGATACGGTGTGTAGTGAGACGGTGAGGAAGGACAGACAAGTAGATACGGTGTGTAGTGAGACGGTGAGGAAGGACAGACAAGTAGATACGGTGAGTAGTGAGACGGTGAGGAAGGACAGACAAGTAGATACGGTGTGTAGTGAGACGGTGAGGAAGGACAGACAAGTAGATACGGTGTGTAGTGAGACGGTGAGGAAGGACGGACAAGTAGATACGGTGTGTAGTGAGACGGTGAGGATGGACCGTCAAGTCGATACGGTGTATAGTGAGACGGTGAGGAAGGACGGACAAGTAGATACGGTGTGTAGTGAGACGGTGAGGAAGGACGGACAAGTAGATACGGTGTGTAGTGAGACGGTGAGGAAGGACAGACAAGTAGATACGGTGTGTAGTGAGACGGTGAGGAAGGACAGACAAGTAGATACGGTGTGTAGTGAGACAGTGAGGAAGGGCAGACAAGTAGATACGGTGAGTAGTGAGGCAGTGAGGAAGAACGGACAAGTAGATACGGTGTGTAGTGAGACGGTGAGGAAGGACAGACAAGTAGATACGGTGTGTAATGAGACGGTGAGGTGTGACAGACAAGTAGATACGGTGTGTAGTGAGACAGTGAGGAAGGACAGACAAGTAGATACGGTGTGTAGTGAGACATTGAGGAAGGACAGACAAGTAGATACGGTGTGTAGTGAGACAGTGAGGAAGGACGGACAAGTAGATACGGTGTGTAGTGAGACGGTGAGGAAGGACGGACAAGTAGATACGGTGTGTAGTGAGACGGTGAGGAAGGACGGACAACTAGATACGGTGTGTAGTGAGACGGTGAGGAAGGACGGACAAGTAGATACGGTGTATAGTGAGACAGTGAGGAAACACAGACAAGTAGATACGGTGTGTAATGAGACGGTGAGGAGTGACAGACAAGTAGATACGGTGTGTAGTGAGACGGTGAGGAAGGACGGACAAGTAGATATGGTGTGTAGTGAGACGGTGAGGAGTGACAGACAAGTAGATACGGTGTGTAGTGAGACGGTGAGGAAGGACAGACAAGTCGATACGGTGTGTAGTGAGATGGTGAGGAAGGACAGACATGTAGATACAGTGTGTAGTGAGAAGGTGAGGAAGGACAGACATGTAGATACAGTGTGTAGTGAAACGGTGAGGAAGGACAGACAAGTAGATACGGTGTGTAGTGAGACAGTGAGGAAGGACGGACAAGCAGATACAGTGTGTAGTGAGACGGTGAGGAAGGACAGACAAGTAGATACGGTGTGTAATGAGACTGTGAGGTGTGACAGACAAGTAGATACGGTGTGTAGTGAGACAGTGAGGAAGGACAGACAAGTAGATACGGTGTGTAGTGAGACATTGAGGAAGGACAGACAAGTAGATACGGTGTGTAGTGAGACGGTGAGGAAGGACAGACAAGTAGATACGGTGTGTAGTGAGATGGTGAGGAAGTACGGACAAGTAGATACGGTGTGTAGTGAGACGGTGAGGAAGGACGGACAAGTAGATACGGTGTGTAGTGAGACAGTGAGGAAGGACGGACAAGTAGATACGGTGTGTAGTGAGACAGTGAGGAAGGACGGACAAGTAGATACGGTGTGTAGTGAGACGGTGAGCAAGGACAGACAAGTCGATACGGTGTGTAATGAGACGGTGAGGAGTGACAGACAAGTAGATACGGTGTGTAGTGAGACAGTGAGGAAGGACGGACAAGAAGATACGGTGTGTAGTGAGACAGTGAGGAAGGACGGACAAGTAGATACGGTGTGTAGTGAGACGGTGAGGAAGGACAGACAAGTAGATACGGTGTGTAATGAGACGGTGAGGAGTGACAGACAAGTAGATGCGGTGTGTAGTGAGACGGTGAGGAAGGACGGACAAGTAGATACGGTGTGTAGTGAGACGGTGAGGAGTGACAGACAAGTAGATACGGTGTGTAGTGAGACGGTGAGGAAGGACGGACAAGTAGTTACGGTGTGTAGTGAGACGGTGAGGAAGGACAGACAAGTAGATACGGTGTGTAGTGAGACAGTGAGGAAGGACGGACAAGTA
This sequence comes from Hypanus sabinus, assembly GCF_030144855.1. NCBI lineage: Eukaryota > Metazoa > Chordata > Chondrichthyes > Myliobatiformes > Dasyatidae > Hypanus > Hypanus sabinus. Next base: position 3,246,711 of record NC_082737.1, on the reverse strand, counting down.
GATACGGTGTGTAGTGAGACGGTGAGGAAGGACGGACAAGTAGATACGGTGTGTAGTGAGACGGTGAGGAAGGACAGACAAGTAGATATGGTGTGTAGTGAGACGGTGAGGAAGGATAGACAAGTAGATACGGTGTGTAGTGAGACGGTGAGGAAGGACAGACAAGTAGATACGGTGTGTAGTGAGACGTTGAGGAAGGACGGACAAGTAGATACGGTGAGTAGTGAGACGGTGATGAAGGACGGACAAGTAGATACGGTGTGTAGTGAGACGGTGAGGAAGGACGGACAAGTAGATACGGTGTGTAGTGAGACGGTGAGGAAGGATAGACAAGTAGATACGGTGTGTAATCAGACAGTGAGGAGTGACAGACAAGTAGATACGGTGTGTAGTGAGACGGTGAGGAAGGACGGACAAGTAGATACGGTGTGTAATGAGACAGTGAGGAGTGACAGACAAGGAGATACGGTGTGTAATGAGACGGTGAGGAGTGACAGACAAGTAGATACGGTGTGTAGTGAGACGGTGAGGAAGGACGGACAAGTAGATACGGTGTGTAGTGAGACGGTGAGGAAGGACGGACAAGTAGATGCGGTGTGTAGTGAGACTGTGAGGAAGGACGGACAAGTAGATACGGTGTGTAGTGAGACGGTGAGGAAGGACGGACAAGTAGATGCGGTGTGTAGTGAGATGGTGAGGAAGGACGGACAAGTAGATGCGGTGTGTAGTGAGTCGGTGAGGAAGGACGGACAAGTAGATCCCGTGTGTAGTGAGACTGTGAGGAAGGACAGACAAGTAGATACGGTGTGTAGTGAGACGGTGAGGAAGGACGGACAAGTAGATCCCGTGTGTAGTGAGACAGTGAGGAAGGACAGACAAGTAGATACGATGTGTAGTGAGACTGTGAGGAAGAACAGACAAGTAGATACGGTGTGTAGTGAGACGGTGAGGAAGGACAGACATTTAGATACGATGTGTAGTGAGACGGTGAGGAAGGACGGACAAGTAGATACGGTTTGTAGTGAGATGGTGAGGAAGGACAGACAAGTAGATACAGTGTGTAGTGAGACGGTGAGGAAGGACGGACAAGTAGATACGGTGTGTAGTGAGACGGTGAGGATGGACCGACAAGTAGATACGGTGTGTAGTGAGACGGTGAGGAAGGACAGACAAGTAGATACGGTGTGTAGTGAGATGGTGAGGAAGGACGGACAAGTAGATGCGGTGTGTAGTGAGACGGTGAGGAAGGACGGACAAGTAGATACGGTGTGTAGTGAGACGGTGAGGAAGGACAGACAAGTAGATACGGTGTGTAGTGAGACGGTGAGGAAGGACAGACAAGTAGATACGGTGTGTAGTGAGACAGTGAGGAAGGACGGACAAGTAGATACGGTGTGTAGTGAGACAGTGAGGAAATACGGACAAGTAGATACGGTGTGTAGTGAGACGGTGAGGAAGGACAGACAAGTAGATACGGTGTGTAGTGAGACGGTTAGGAAGGACAGACAAGTAGATACGGTGTGTAGTGAGACGGTGAGGAAGGACAGACAAGTAGATACGGTGTGTAGTGAGACGGTAAGGAAGGACAGACAAGTAGATACGGTGTGTAGTGAGACAGTGAGGAAGGACGGACAAGTAGATACGGTGTGTAGTGAGACAGTGAGGAAGGACGGACAAGTAGATACGGTGTGTAGTGAGACGGTGAGCAAGGACAGACAAGTCGATACGGTGTGTAATGAGACGGTGAGGAGTGACAGACAAGTAGATACGGTGTGTAGTGAGACAGTGAGGAAGGACGGACAAGAAGATACGGTGTGTAGTGAGACAGTGAGGAAGGACGGACAAGTAGATACGGTGTGTAGTGAGACGGTGAGGAAGGACAGACAAGTAGATACGGTGTGTAATGAGACGGTGAGGAGTGACAGACAAGTAGATACGGTGTGTAGTGAGACGGTGAGGAAGGACGGACAAGTAGATACGGTGTGTAGTGAGACGGTGAGGAGTGACAGACAAGTAGATACGGTGTGTAGTGAGACGGTGAGGAAGGACGGACAAGTAGTTACGGTGTGTAGTGAGACGGTGAGGAAGGACAGACAAGTAGATACGGTGTGTAGTGAGACAGTGAGGAAGGACGGACAAGTAGATACGGTGTGTAGTGAGACGGGGAGGAAGGACGGACAAGTAGATACGGTGTGTAGTGAGACGGTGAGGAAGGACAGACAAGTAGATATGGTGTGTAGTGAGACGGTGAGGAAGGATAGACAAGTAGATACGGTGTGTAGTGAGACGGTGAGGAAGGACAGACAAGTAGATACGGTGTGTAGTGAGACGTTGAGGAAGGACGGACAAGTAGATACGGTGAGTAGTGAGACGGTGATGAAGGACGGACAAGTAGATACGGTGTGTAGTGAGACGGTGAGGAAGGACGGACAAGTAGATACGGTGTGTAGTGAGACGGTGAGGAAGGATAGACAAGTAGATACGGTGTGTAATGAGACAGTGAGGAGTGACAGACAAGTAGATACGGTGTGTAGTGAGACGGTGAGGAAGGACGGACAAGTAGATACGGTGTGTAATGAGACAGTGAGGAGTGACAGACAAGGAGATACGGTGTGTAATGAGACAGTGAGGAGTGACAGACAAGTAGATACAGTATGTAGTGAGACGGTGAGGAAGGACGGACAAGTAGATACGGTGTGTAGTGAGACGGTGAGGAAGGACGGACAAGTAGATACGGTGTGTAGTGAGACGGTGAGGAAGGACGGACAAGTAGATACGGTGTGTAGTGAGACGGTGAGGAAGGACAGACAAGTAGATACGGTGTGTAGTGAGACGGTGAGGAAGGACAGACAAGTAGATACGGTGAGTAGTGAGACGGTGAGGAAGGACAGACAAGTAGATACGGTGTGTAGTGAGACGGTGAGGAAGGACAGACAAGTAGATACGGTGTGTAGTGAGACGGTGAGGAAGGACGGACAAGTAGATACGGTGTGTAGTGAGACGGTGAGGATGGACCGTCAAGTAGATACGGTGTATAGTGAGACGGTGAGGAAGGACGGACAAGTAGATACGGTGTGTAGTGAGACGGTGAGGAAGGACGGACAAGTAGATACGGTGTGTAGTGAGACGGTGAGGAAGGACAGACAAGTAGATACGGTGTGTAGTGAGACGGTGAGGAAGGACAGACAAGTAGATACGGTGTGTAGTGAGACAGTGAGGAAGGACAGACAAGTAGATACGGTGAGTAGTGAGACAGTGAGGAAGAACGGACAAGTAGATACGGTGTGTAGTGAGACGGTGAGGAAGGACAGACAAGTAGATACGGTGTGTAATGAGACGGTGAGGTGTGACAGACAAGTAGATACGGTGTGTAGTGAGACAGTGAGGAAGGACAGACAAGTAGATACGGTGTGTAGTGAGACATTGAGGAAGGACAGACAAGTAGATACGGTGTGTAGTGAGACAGTGAGGAAGGACGGACAAGTAGATACGGTGTGTAGTGAGACGGTGAGGAAGGACGGACAAGTAGATACGGTGTGTAGTGAGACGGTGAGGAAGGACGGACAACTAGATACGGTGTGTAGTGAGACGGTGAGGAAGGACGGACAAGTAGATACGGTGTATAGTGAGACAGTGAGGAAACACAGACAAGTAGATACGGTGTGTAATGAGACGGTGAGGAGTGACAGACAAGTAGATACGGTGTGTAGTGAGACGGTGAGGAAGGACGGACAAGTAGATATGGTGTGTAGTGAGACGGTGAGGAGTGACAGACAAGTAGATACGGTGTGTAGTGAGACGGTGAGGAAGGACAGACAAGTCGATACGGTGTGTAGTGAGATGGTGAGGAAGGACAGACATGTAGATACAGTGTGTAGTGAGAAGGTGAGGAAGGACAGACATGTAGATACAGTGTGTAGTGAAACGGTGAGGAAGGACAGACAAGTAGATACGGTGTGTAGTGAGACAGTGAGGAAGGACGGACAAGCAGATACAGTGTGTAGTGAGACGGTGAGGAAGGACAGACAAGTAGATACGGTGTGTAATGAGACTGTGAGGTGTGACAGACAAGTAGATACGGTGTGTAGTGAGACAGTGAGGAAGGACAGACAAGTAGATACGGTGTGTAGTGAGACATTGAGGAAGGACAGACAAGTAGATACGGTGTGTAGTGAGACGGTGAGGAAGGACAGACAAGTAGATACGGTGTGTAGTGAGATGGTGAGGAAGGACGGACAAGTAGATACGGTGTGTAGTGAGACGGTGAGGAAGGACGGACAAGTAGATACGGTGTGTAGTGAGACAGTGAGGAAGGACGGACAAGTAGATACGGTGTGTAGTGAGACAGTGAGGAAGGACGGACAAGTAGATACGGTGTGTAGTGAGACGGTGAGCAAGGACAGACAAGTCGATACGGTGTGTAATGAGACGGTGAGGAGTGACAGACAAGTAGATACGGTGTGTAGTGAGACAGTGAGGAAGGACGGACAAGAAGATACGGTGTGTAGTGAGACAGTGAGGAAGGACGGACAAGTAGATACGGTGTGTAGTGAGACGGTGAGGAAGGACAGACAAGTAGATACGGTGTGTAATGAGACGGTGAGGAGTGACAGACAAGTAGATACGGTGTGTAGTGAGACGGTGAGGAAGGACGGACAAGTAGATACGGTGTGTAGTGAGACGGTGAGGAGTGACAGACAAGTAGATACGGTGTGTAGTGAGACGGTGAGGAAGGACGGACAAGTAGTTACGGTGTGTAGTGAGACGGTGAGGAAGGACAGACAAGTAGATACGGTGTGTAGTGAGACAGTGAGGAAGGACGGACAAGTAGATACGGTGTGTAGTGAGACGGTGAGGAAGGACGGACAAGTAGATACGGTGTGTAGTGAGACGGTGAGGAAGGACAGACAAGTAGATATGGTGTGTAGTGAGACGGTGAGGAAGGATAGACAAGTAGATACGGTGTGTAGTGAGACGGTGAGGAAGGACAGACAAGTAGATACGGTGTGTAGTGAGACGTTGAGGAAGGACGGACAAGTAGATACGGTGAGTAGTGAGACGGTGATGAAGGACGGACAAGTAGATACGGTGTGTAGTGAGACGGTGAGGAAGGACGGACAAGTAGATACGGTGTGTAGTGAGACGGTGAGGAAGGATAGACAAGTAGATACGGTGTGTAATGAGACAGTGAGGAGTGACAGACAAGTAGATACGGTGTGTAGTGAGACGGTGAGGAAGGACGGACAAGTAGATACGGTGTGTAGTGAGACGGTGAGGAAGGACGGACAAGTAGATACGGTGTGTAGTGAGACGGTGAGGAAGGACAGACAAGTAGATACGGTGTGTAGTGAGACTGTGAGGAAGGACAGACAAGTAGATACGGTGAGTAGTGAGACGGTGAGGAAGGACAGACAAGTAGATACGGTGTGTAGTGAGACGGTGAGGAAGGACAGACAAGTAGATACGGTGTGTAGTGAGACGGTGAGGAAGGACGGACAAGTAGATACGGTGTGTAGTGAGACGGTGAGGATGGACCGTCAAGTAGATACGGGTGTATAGTGAGACGGTGAGGAAGGACGGACAAGTAGATACGGTGTGTAGTGAGACGGTGAGGAAGGACGGACAAGTAGATACGGTGTGTAGTGAGACGGTGAGGAAGGACAGACAAGTAGATACGGTGTGTAGTGAGACGGTGAGGAAGGACAGACAAGTAGATACGGTGTGTAGTGAGACAGTGAGGAAGGACAGACAAGTAGATACGGTGAGTAGTGAGACAGTGAGGAAGAACGGACAAGTAGATACGGTGTGTAGTGAGACGGTGAGGAAGGACAGACAAGTAGATACGGTGTGTAATGAGACGGTGAGGTGTGACAGACAAGTAGATACGGTGTGTAGTGAGACAGTGAGGAAGGACAGACAAGTAGATACGGTGTGTAGTGAGACATTGAGGAAGGACAGACAAGTAGATACGGTGTGTAGTGAGACAGTGAGGAAGGACGGACAAGTAGATACGGTGTGTAGTGAGACGGTGAGGAAGGACGGACAAGTAGATACGGTGTGTAGTGAGACGGTGAGGAAGGACGGACAACTAGATACGGTGTGTAGTGAGACGGTGAGGAAGGACGGACAAGTAGATACGGTGTATAGTGAGACAGTGAGGAAACACAGACAAGTAGATACGGTGTGTAATGAGACGGTGAGGAGTGACAGACAAGTAGATACGGTGTGTAGTGAGACGGTGAGGAAGGACGGACAAGTAGATATGGTGTGTAGTGAGACGGTGAGGAGTGACAGACAAGTAGATACGGTGTGTAGTGAGACGGTGAGGAAGGACAGACAAGTCGATACGGTGTGTAGTGAGATGGTGAGGAAGGACAGACATGTAGATACAGTGTGTAGTGAGAAGGTGAGGAAGGACAGACATGTAGATACAGTGTGTAGTGAAACGGTGAGGAAGGACAGACAAGTAGATACGGTGTGTAGTGAGACAGTGAGGAAGGACGGACAAGCAGATACAGTGTGTAGTGAGACGGTGAGGAAGGACAGACAAGTAGATACGGTGTGTAATGAGACTGTGAGGTGTGACAGACAAGTAGATACGGTGTGTAGTGAGACAGTGAGGAAGGACAGACAAGTAGATACGGTGTGTAGTGAGACATTGAGGAAGGACAGACAAGTAGATACGGTGTGTAGTGAGACGGTGAGGAAGGACAGACAAGTAGATACGGTGTGTAGTGAGATGGTGAGGAAGGACGGACAAGTAGATACGGTGTGTAGTGAGACGGTGAGGAAGGACGGACAAGTAGATACGGTGTGTAGTGAGACAGTGAGGAAGGACGGACAAGTAGATACGGTGTGTAGTGAGACAGTGAGGAAGGACGGACAAGTAGATACGGTGTGTAGTGAGACGGTGAGCAAGGACAGACAAGTCGATACGGTGTGTAATGAGACGGTGAGGAGTGACAGACAAGTAGATACGGTGTGTAGTGAGACAGTGAGGAAGGACGGACAAGAAGATACGGTGTGTAGTGAGACAGTGAGGAAGGACGGACAAGTAGATACGGTGTGTAGTGAGACGGTGAGGAAGGACAGACAAGTAGATACGGTGTGTAATGAGACGGTGAGGAGTGACAGACAAGTAGATACGGTGTGTAGTGAGACGGTGAGGAAGGACGGACAAGTAGATACGGTGTGTAGTGAGACGGTGAGGAGTGACAGACAAGTAGATACGGTGTGTAGTGAGACGGTGAGGAAGGACGGACAAGTAGTTACGGTGTGTAGTGAGACGGTGAGGAAGGACAGACAAGTAGATACGGTGTGTAGTGAGACAGTGAGGAAGGACGGACAAGTAGATACGGTGTGTAGTGAGACGGTGAGGAAGGACGGACAAGTAGATACGGTGTGTAGTGAGACGGTGAGGAAGGACAGACAAGTAGATATGGTGTGTAGTGAGACGGTGAGGAAGGATAGACAAGTAGATACGGTGTGTAGTGAGACGGTGAGGAAGGACAGACAAGTAGATACGGTGTGTAGTGAGACGTTGAGGAAGGACGGACAAGTAGATACGGTGAGTAGTGAGACGGTGATGAAGGACGGACAAGTAGATACGGTGTGTAGTGAGACGGTGAGAAGGACGGACAAGTAGATACGGTGTGTAGTGAGACGGTGAGGAAGGATAGACAAGTAGATACGGTGTGTAATGAGACAGTGAGGAGTGACAGACAAGTAGATACGGTGTGTAGTGAGACGGTGAGGAAGGTCGGACAAGTAGATACGGTGTGTAATGAGACAGTGAGGAGTGACAGACAAGGAGATACGGTGTGTAATGAGACGGTGAGGAGTGACAGACAAGTAGATACGGTGTGTAGTGAGACGGTGAGGAAGGACGGACAAGTAGATACGGTGTGTAGTGAGACGGTGAGGAAGGACGGACAAGTAGATGCGGTGTGTAGTGAGACTGTGAGGAAGGACGGACAAGTAGATACGGTGTGTAGTGAGACGGTGAGGAAGGACGGACAAGTAGATACGGTGTGTAGTGAGACGGTGAGGAAGGACGGACAAGTAGATACGGTGTGTAGTGAGACGGTGAGGAAGGACGGACAAGTAGATGCGGTGTGTAGTGAGATGGTGAGGAAGGACGGACAAGTAGATGCGGTGTGTAGTGAGTCGGTGAGGAAGGACGGACAAGTAGATCCCGTGTGTAGTGAGACTGTGAGGAAGGACAGACAAGTAGATACGGTGTGTAGTGAGACGGTGAGGAAGGACGGACAAGTAGATCCCGTGTGTAGTGAGACAGTGAGGAAGGACAGACAAGTAGATACGATGTGTAGTGAGACTGTGAGGAAGAACAGACAAGTAGATACGGTGTGTAGTGAGACGGTGAGGAAGGACAGACATTTAGATACGGTGTGTAGTGAGACGGTGAGGAAGGACGGACAAGTAGATACGGTTTGTAGTGAGATGGTGAGGAAGGACAGACAAGTAGATACAGTGTGTAGTGAGACGGTGAGGAAGGACGGACAAGTAGATACGGTGTGTAGTGAGACGGTGAGGATGGACCGACAAGTAGATACGGTGTGTAGTGAGACGGTGAGGAAGGACAGACAAGTAGATACGGTGTGTAGTGAGATGGTGAGGAAGGACGGACAAGTAGATGCGGTGTGTAGTGAGACGGTGAGGAAGGACGGACAAGTAGATACGGTGTGTAGTGAGACGGTGAGCAAGGACAGACAAGTCGATACGGTGTGTAATGAGACGGTGAGGAGTGACAGACAAGTAGATACGGTGTGTAGTGAGACAGTGAGGAAGGACGGACAAGAAGATACGGTGTGTAGTGAGACAGTGAGGAAGGACGGACAAGTAGATACGGTGTGTAGTGAGACGGTGAGGAAGGACAGACAAGTAGATACGGTGTGTAGTGAGACAGTGAGGAAGGACGGACAAGTAGATACGGTGTGTAGTGAGACGGTGAGGAAGGACAGACAAGTAGATACGGTGTGTAATGAGACGGTGAGGTGTGACAGACAAGTAGATACGGTGTGTAGTGAGACAGTGAGGAAGGACAGACAAGTAGATACGGTGTGTAGTGAGACATTGAGGAAGGACAGACAAGTAGATACGGTGTGTAGTGAGACAGTGAGGAAGGACAGACAAGTAGATACGGTGTGTAGTGAGACAGTGAGGAAGGACGGACAAGTAGATACGGTGTGTAGTGAGACGGTGAGGAAGGACAGACAAGTAGATACGGTGTGTAATGAGACGGTGAGGTGTGACAGACAAGTAGATACGGTGTGTAGTGAGACAGTGAGGAAGGACAGACAAGTAGATACGGTGTGTAGTGAGACATTGAGGAAGGACAGACAAGTAGATACGGTGTGTAGTGAGACAGTGAGGAAGGACGGACAAGTAGATACGGTGTGTAGTGAGACGGTGAGGAAGGACGGACAAGTAGATACGGTGTGTAGTGAGACGGTGAGGAAGGATGGACAAGTAGATACGGTGTGTAGTGAGACGGTGAGGAAGGACGGACAAGTAGATACGGTGTGTAGTGTGACCGTGAGGATGGACCGTCAAGTAGATACGGTGTATAGTGAGACGGTGAGGAAGGACGGACAAGTAGATACGGGTGTGTAGTGAGACGGTGAGGAAGGACGGACAAGTAGATACGGTGTGTAGTGAGACAGTGAGGAAGGACGGACAAGTAGATACGGTGTGTACTGAGACGGTGAGGAAGGACGGACAAGTAGATGCGGTGTGTAGTGAGACGGTGAGGAAGGACAGACAAGTAGATACGGTGTGTAGTGAGACAGTGAGTAAGGACGGACAAGTAGATACGGTGTGTAGTGAGACGGTGAGGAAGGACAGACAAGTAGATACGGTGTGCAGTGAGACGGTGAGGAAGGACAGACTAGTAGATACGGTGTGTAGTGAGACAGTGAGGAAGGACGGACAAGTAGATACGGTGTGTAGTGAGACGGTGAGGAAGGACGGACAAGTAGATACGGTGTGTAGTGAGACGGTGAGGAAGGATAGACAAGTAGTTACAGTGTGTAGTGAGACAGTGAGGAAGGACAGACAAGTAGATACGGTGTGTAGTGAGACGGTGAGGAAGGACAGACAAGTAGATACGGTGTGTAGTGAGACGGTGAGGAAGGACGGACAAGTAGATACGGTGAGTAGTGAGACGGTGATGAAGGACGGACAAGTAGATACGGTGTGTAGTGAGACGGTGAGGAAGGACGGACAAGTAGATACGGTGTGTAGTGAGACGGTGAGGAAGGATAGACAAGTAGATACGGTGTGTAGTGAGACAGTGAGGAAGGACAGACAAGTAGATACGGTGTGTAATGAGACAGTGAGGAAGGACGGACAAGTAGATAAGGTGTGTAGTGAGACGGTGAGGAAGGACGGACAAGTAGATACGGTGAGTAGTGAGACGGTGATGAAGGACGGACAAGTAGTTACGGTGTGTAGTGAGATGGTGAGGAAGGATAGACAAGTAGATACGGTGTGTAGTGAGACGGTGAGGAAGGACGGACAAGTAGATACGGTGTGTAGTGTGACGGTGAGGATGGACCGTCAAGTAGATATGGTGTATAGTGAGACGGTGAGGAAGGACGGACAAGTAGATACGGTGTGTAGTGAGACGGTGAGGAAGGACGGACAAGTAGATACGGTGTGTAGTGAGACGGTGAGGAAGGATGGACAAGTAGATACGGTGTGTAGTGAGACGGTGAGGAAGGACAGACAAGTAGATACGGTGTGTAGTGAGACGGTGAGGAAGGACAGACAAGTAGATACGGTGTGTAGTGAGATGGTGAGGAAGGACAGACAAGTAGATACGGTGTGTAGTGAGACGGTGAGGAAGGATGGACAAGTAGATACGGTGTGTAGTGTGACGGTGAGGAAGGGCAGACAAGTAGATACGGTGTGTAGTGAGACGGTGAGGAAGGACGGACAAGTAGATACGGTGTGTAGTGAGACGGAGAGGAAGGACGGACAAGTAGATACGGTGTGTAGTGAGACGGTGAGGAAGGACGGACAAGTAGATACGGTGTGTAGTGAGACGGTGAGGAAGGATGGACAAGTAGATGCGGTGTGTAGTGAGACGGTGAGGAAGGACGGACAAGTAGATACGGTGTGTAGTGAGACGGTGAGGAAGGGCGGACAAGTAGATACGGTGTGTAGTGAGACGGTGAGGAAGGACGGACAAGTAGATACGGTGTGTAGTGAGACAGTGAGGAAGGACGGACAAGTAGATACGGTGTGTAGTGAGACAGTGAGGAAGGACAGACAAGTAGATACGGTGAGTAGTGAGACAGTGAGGAAGGACGGACAAGTAGATACGGTGTGTAGTGAGACGGTGAGAAGGACAGACAAGTAGATACGGTGTGTAGTGAGACAGTGAGGAAGGACAGACAAGTAGATACGGTGTGTAGTGAGACGGTGAGGAAGGACAGACAAGTAGATACGGTGTGTAGTGAGACGGTGAGGAAGGACAGACAAGTAGATACGGTGTGTAGTGAGATGGTGAGGAAGGACAGACAAATAGATACGGTGTGTAGTGAGACGGTGAGGAAGGACGGACAAGTAGATACGGTGTGTAGTGTGACGGTGAGGAAGGGCAGACAAGTAGATACGGTGTGTAGTGAGACGGTGAGGAAGGACGGACAAGTAGATACGGTGTGTAGTGAGACGGAGAGGAAGGACGGACAAGTAGATACGGTGAGTAGTGAGACGGTGAGGAAGGATGGACAAGTAGATACGGTGTGTAGTGAGACGGTGAGGAAGGACGGACAAGTAGATGCGGTGTGTAGTGAGACGGTGAGGATGGACGGGACAAGTAGATACGGTGTGTAGTGAGACGGTGAGGAGTGACAGACAAGTAGATACGGTGTCTAGTGAGACGGTGAGGAAGACAGACAAGTAGATACGGTGAGTAGTGAGACAGTGAGGAAGGACGGACAAGTAGATACGGTGTGTAGTGAGGACGGTGAGGAAGGGACAGACAAGTAGATACGGTGTGTAGTGAGACAGTGAGGAAGGACAGACAAGTAGATACGGTGTGTAGTGAGACAGTGAGGAAGGGACAGACAAGTAGATACGGTGAGTAGTGAGACAGTGAGGAAGGACGGACAAGTAGATACGGTGTGTAGTGAGACGGTGAGGAAGGACAGACAAGTAGATACGGTGTGTAATGAGACGGTGAGGTGTGACAGACAAGTAGATACGGTGTGTAGTGAGACAGTGAGGAAGGACAGACAAGTAGATACGGTGTGTAGTGAGACATTGAGGAAGGACAGACAAGTAGATACGGTGTGTAGTGAGACAGTGAGGAAGGACGGACAAGTAGATACGGTGTGTAGTGAGACGGTGAGGAAGGACGGACAAGTAGATACGGTGTGTAGTGAGACGGTGAGGAAGGATGGACAAGTAGATACGGTGTGTAGTGAGACGGTGAGGAAGGACGGACAAGTAGATACGGTGTGTAGTGTGACCGTGAGGATGGACCGTCAAGTAGATACGGTGTATAGTGAGACGGTGAGGAAGGACGGACAAGTAGATACGGTGTGTAGTGAGACGGTGAGGAAGGACGGACAAGTAGATACGGTGTGTAGTGAGACAGTGAGGAAGGACGGACAAGTAGATACGGTGTGTACTGAGACGGTGAGGAAGGACGGACAAGTAGATGCGGTGTGTAGTGAGACGGTGAGGAAGGACAGACAAGTAGATACGGTGTGTAGTGAGGACAGTGAGTAAGGACGGACAAGTAGATACGGTGTGTAGTGAGACGGTGAGGAAGGACAGACAAGTAGATACGGTGTGCAGTGAGACGGTGAGGAAGGACAGACTAGTAGATACGGTGTGTAGTGAGACAGTGAGGAAGGACGGACAAGTAGATACGGTGTGTAGTGAGACGGTGAGGAAGGACGGACAAGTAGATACGGTGTGTAGTGAGACGGTGAGGAAGGATAGACAAGTAGTTACAGTGTGTAGTGAGACAGTGAGGAAGGACAGACAAGTAGATACGGTGTGTAGTGAGACGGTGAGGAAGGACAGACAAGTAGATACGGTGTGTAGTGAGACGGTGAGGAAGGACGGACAAGTAGATACGGTGAGTAGTGAGACGGTGATGAAGGACGGACAAGTAGATACGGTGTGTAGTGAGACGGTGAGGAAGGACGGACAAGTAGATACGGTGTGTAGTGAGACGGTGAGGAAGGATAGACAAGTAGATACGGTGTGTAGTGAGACAGTGAGGAAGGACAGACAAGTAGATACGGTGTGTAATGAGACAGTGAGGAAGGACGGACAAGTAGATACGGTGTGTACTGAGACGGTGAGGAAGGACGGACAAGTAGATGCGGTGTGTAGTGAGACGGTGAGGAAGGACAGACAAGTAGATACGGTGTGTAGTGAGACAGTGAGTAAGGACGGACAAGTAGATACGGTGTGTAGTGAGACGGTGAGGAAGGACAGACAAGTAGATACGGTGTGCAGTGAGACGGTGAGGAAGGACAGACTAGTAGATACGGTGTGTAGTGAGACAGTGAGGAAGGACGGACAAGTAGATACGGTGTGTAGTGAGACGGTGAGGAAGGACGGACAAGTAGATACGGTGTGTAGTGAGACGGTGAGGAAGGATAGACAAGTAGTTACAGTGTGTAGTGAGACAGTGAGGAAGGACAGACAAGTAGATACGGTGTGTAGTGAGACGGTGAGGAAGGACAGACAAGTAGATACGGTGTGTAGTGAGACGGTGAGGAAGGACGGACAAGTAGATACGGTGAGTAGTGAGACGGTGATGAAGGACGGACAAGTAGATACGGTGTGTAGTGAGACGGTGAGGAAGGACGGACAAGTAGATACGGTGTGTAGTGAGACGGTGAGGAAGGATAGACAAGTAGATACGGTGTGTAGTGAGACAGTGAGGAAGGACAGACAAGTAGATACGGTGTGTAATGAGACAGTGAGGAAGGACGGACAAGTAGATAAGGTGTGTAGTGAGACGGTGAGGAAGGACGGACAAGTAGATACGGTGAGTAGTGAGACGGTGATGAAGGACGGACAAGTAGATACGGTGTGTAGTGAGACGGTGAGGAAGGACGGACAAGTAGATACGGTGTGTAGTGAGACGGTGAGGAAGGACGGACAAGTAGATACGGTGTGTAGTGAGACGGAGAGGAAGGACAGACAAGTAGATACGGTGTGTAGTGAGACATTGATGAAGGACGGACAAGTAGATATGGTGTGTAGTGAGACGGTGAGGAAGGATAGACAAGTAGATACGGTGTGTAGTGAGACGGTGAGGAAGGACGGACAAGTAGATACGGTGTGTAGGGAGACGGTGAGGAAGGATAGACAAGTAGATACGGTGTGTAGTGAGACAGTGAGGAAGGACAGACAAGTAGATACGGTGTGTAATGAGACAGTGAGGAAGGACGGACAAGTAGATACGGTGTGTAGTGAGACGGTGAGGAAGGACGGACAAGTAGATACGGTGAGTAGTGAGACGGTGATGAAGGACGGACAAGTAGATACGGTGTGTAGTGAGACGGTGAGGAAGGACGGACAAGTAGATACGGTGTGTAGTGAGACGGTGAGGAAGGACGGACAAGTAGATACGGTGTGTAGTGAGACGGAGAGGAAGGACAGACAGGTAGATACGGTGTGTAGTGAGACATTGATGAAGGACGGACAAGTAGATATGGTGTGTAGTGAGACGGTGAGGAAGGATAGACAAGTAGATACGGTGTGTAGTGAGACGGTGAGGAAGGACAGACAAGTAGATACGGTGTGTAGTGAGACGGTGAGGAAGGATAGACAAGTAGATACGGTGTGTAATGAGACAGTGAGGAGTGACAGACAAGTAGATACGGTGTGTAGTGAGACAGTGAGGAGTGACAGACAAGTAGATACGGTGTGTAGTGAGACGGTGAGGAAGGACAGACAAGTAGATACGATGTGTAGTGAGACGGTGAGGAAGGATAGACAAGTAGATACAGTGTGTTGTGAGACGGTGAGGAAGCACAGACAAGTAGTTACGGTGTGTAGTGAGATGGCGAGGAAGGATAGACAAGTAGATACGGTGTGTAGTGAGACGGTGAGGAAGGATAGACAAGTAGATACGGTGTGTAGTGAGACGGTGAGGAAGGACGGACAAGTAGATACGGTGTGTAGTGTGACGGTGAGGATGGACCGTCAAGTAGATACGGTGTATAGTGAGACGGTGAGGAAGGACGGACAAGTAGATACGGTGTGTAGTGAGACGGTGAGGAAGGACGGACAAGTAGATACGGTGTGTAGTGAGACGGTGAGGAAGGATAGACAAGTAGATACAGTATGTAGTGAGACGGTGAGGAAGGACAGACAAGTAGATACGGTGTGTAGTGAGACGGTGAGGAAGGACAGACAAGTAGATACGGTGTGTAGTGAGATGGTGAGGAAGGACAGACAAGTAGATACGGTGTGTAGTGAGACGGTGAGGAAGGACGGACAAGTAGATACGGTGTGTAGTGTGACGGTGAGGAAGGGCAGACAAGTAGATACGGTGTGTAGTGAGACGGTGAGGAAGGACGGACAAGTAGATACGGTGTGTAGTGAGACGGAGAGGAAGGACGGACAAGTAGATACGGTGTGTAGTGAGACGGTGAGGAAGGACGGACAAGTAGATACGGTGTGTAGTGAGACGGTGAGGAAGGACGGACAAGTAGATGCGGTGTGTAGTGAGACGGTGAGGAAGGACGGACAAGTAGATACGGTGTGTAGTGAGACGGTGAGGAAGGGCGGACAAGTAGATACGGTGTGTAGTGAGACGTTGAGGAAGGACGGACAAGTAGATACGGTGTGTAGTGAGACAGTGAGGAAGGACAGACAAGTAGATACGGTGTGTAGTGAGACAGTGAGGAAGGACAGACAAGTAGATACGGTGAGTAGTGAGACAGTGAGGAAGGACGGACAAGTAGATACGGTGTGTAGTGAGACGGTGAGGAAGGACAGACAAGTAGACACGGTGTGTAGTGAGACAGTGAGGAAGGACAGACAAGTAGATACGGTGTGTAGTGAGACATTGATGAAGGACGGACAAGTAGATATGGTGTGTAGTGAGACGGTGAGGAAGGATAGACAAGTAGATACGGTGTGTAGTGAGACGGTGAGGAAGGACGGACAAGTAGATACGGTGTGTAGGGAGACGGTGAGGAAGGATAGACAAGTAGATACGGTGTGTAGTGAGACAGTGAGGAAGGACAGACAAGTAGATACGGTGTGTAATGAGACAGTGAGGAAGGACGGACAAGTAGATACGGTGTGTAGTGAGACGGTGAGGAAGGACGGACAAGTAGATACGGTGAGTAGTGAGACGGTGATGAAGGACGGACAAGTAGATACGGTGTGTAGTGAGACGGTGAGGAAGGACGGACAAGTAGATACGGTGTGTAGTGAGACGGTGAGGAAGGACGGACAAGTAGATACGGTGTGTAGTGAGACGGAGAGGAAGGACAGACAAGTAGATACGGTGTGTAGTGAGACATTGATGAAGGACGGACAAGTAGATATGGTGTGTAGTGAGACGGTGAGGAAGGATAGACAAGTAGATACGGTGTGTAGTGAGACGGTGAGGAAGGACAGACAAGTAGATACGGTGTGTAGTGAGACGGTGAGGAAGGATAGACAAGTAGATATGGTGTGTAATGAGACAGTGAGGAGTGACAGACAAGTAGATACGGTGTGTAGTGAGACAGTGAGGAGTGACAGACAAGTAGATACGGTGTGTAGTGAGACGGTGAGGAAGGACAGACAAGTAGATACGATGTGTAGTGAGACGGTGAGGAAGGATAGACAAGTAGATACAGTGTGTTGTGAGACGGTGAGGAAGGACAGACAAGTAGTTACGGTGTGTAGTGAGATGGTGAGGAAGGATAGACAAGTAGATACGGTGTGTAGTGAGACGGTGAGGAAGGATAGACAAGTAGATACGGTGTGTAGTGAGACGGTGAGGAAGGACGGACAAGTAGATACGGTGTGTAGTGTGACGGTGAGGATGGACCGTCAAGTAGATACGGTGTGTAGTGAGACGGTGAGGAAGGACGGACAAGTAGATACGGTGTGTAGTGAGACGGTGAGGAAGGACGGACAAGTAGATACGGTGTGTAGTGAGACGGTGAGGAAGGATAGACAAGTAGATACAGTGTGTAGTGAGACGGTGAGGAAGGACAGACAAGTAGATACGGTGTGTAGTGAGACGGTGAGGAAGGACAGACAAGTAGATACGGTGTGTAGTGAGATGGTGAGGAAGGACAGACAAGTAGATACGGTGTGTAGTGAGACGGTGAGGAAGGACGGACAAGTAGATACGGTGTGTAGTGTGACGGTGAGGAAGGGCAGACAAGTAGATACGGTGTGTAGTGAGACGGTGAGGAAGGACGGACAAGTAGATACGGTGTGTAGTGAGACGGAGAGGAAGGACGGACAAGTAGATACGGTGTGTAGTGAGACGGTGAGGAAGGACGGACAAGTAGATACGGTGTGTAGTGAGACGGTGAGGAAGGACGGACAAGTAGATGCGGTGTGTAGTGAGACGGTGAGGAAGGGCGGACAAGTAGATACGGTGTGTAGTGAGACGGTGAGGAAGGACGGACAAGTAGATACGGTGTGTAGTGAGACAGTGAGGAAAGACAGACAAGTAGATACGGTGTGTAGTGAGACAGTGAGGAAGGACAGACAAGTAGATACGGTGAGTAGTGAGACAGTGAGGAAGGACGGACAAGTAGATACGGTGTGTAGTGAGACAGTGAGGAAGGACAGACAAGTAGATACGGTGAGTAGTGAGACAGTGAGGAAGGACGGACAAGTAGATACAGTGTGTAGTGAGACGGTGAGGAAGGACAGACAAGTAGATACGGTGTGTAGTGAGACGGTGAGGAAGGACAGACAAGTAGATACGGTGTGTAGTGAGATGGTGAGGAAGGACAGACAAGTAGATACGGTGTGTAGTGAGACGGTGAGGAAGGACGGACAAGTAGATACGGTGTGTAGTGTGACGGTGAGGAAGGGCAGACAAGTAGATACGGTGTGTAGTGAGACGGTGAGGAAGGACGGACAAGTAGATACGGTGTGTAGTGAGACGGAGAGGAAGGACGGACAAGTAGATACGGTGTGTAGTGAGACGGTGAGGAAGGACGGACAAGTAGATACGGTGTGTAGTGAGATGGTGAGGAAGGACGGACAAGTAGATGCGGTGTGTAGTGAGACGGTGAGGAAGGACGGACAAGTAGATACGGTGTGTAGTGAGACGGTGAGGAAGGGCGGACAAGTAGATACGGTGTGTAGTGAGACGTTGAGGAAGGACGGACAAGTAGATACGGTGTGTAGTGAGACAGTGAGGAAGGACAGACAAGTAGATACGGTGTGTAGTGAGACAGTGAGGAATGACAGACAAGTAGATACGGTGAGTAGTGAGACAGTGAGGAAGGACGGACAAGTAGATACGGTGTGTAGTGAGACGGTGAGGAAGGACAGACAAGTAGACACGGTGTGTAGTGAGACAGTGAGGAAGGACAGACAAGTAGATACGGTGTGTAGTGAGACATTGATGAAGGACGGACAAGTAGATATGGTGTGTAGTGAGACGGTGAGGAAGGACAGACAAGTAGATACGGTGTGTAGTGAGATGGTGAGGAAGGACAGACAAGTAGATACGGTGTGTAGTGAGACGGTGAGGAAGGACGGACAAGTAGATACGGTGTGTAGTGTGACGGTGAGGAAGGGCAGACAAGTAGATACGGTGTGTAGTGAGACGGTGAGGAAGGACGGACAAGTAGATACGGTGTGTAGTGAGACGGAGAGGAAGGACGGACAAGTAGATACGGTGTGTAGTGAGACGGTGAGGAAGGACGGACAAGTAGATACGGTGTGTAGTGAGACGGTGAGGAAGGACGGACAAGTAGATGCGGTGTGTAGTGAGACGGTGAGGAAGGACGGACAAGTAGATACGGTGTGTAGTGAGACGGTGAGGAAGGGCGGACAAGTAGATACGGTGTGTAGTGAGACGTTGAGGAAGGACGGACAAGTAGATACGGTGTGTAGTGAGACAGTGAGGAAGGACAGACAAGTAGATACGGTGTGTAGTGAGACAGTGAGGAAGGACAGACAAGTAGATACGGTGAGTAGTGAGACAGTGAGGAAGGACGGACAAGTAGATACGGTGTGTAGTGAGACGGTGAGGAAGGACAGACAAGTAGACACGGTGTGTAGTGAGACAGTGAGGAAGGACAGACAAGTAGATACGGTGTGTAGTGAGACATTGATGAAGGACGGACAAGTAGATATGGTGTGTAGTGAGACGGTGAGGAAGGATAGACAAGTAGATACGGTGTGTAGTGAGACGGTGAGGAAGGACGGACAAGTAGATACGGTGTGTAGGGAGACGGTGAGGAAGGATAGACAAGTAGATACGGTGTGTAGTGAGACAGTGAGGAAGGACAGACAAGTAGATACGGTGTGTAATGAGACAGTGAGGAAGGACGGACAAGTAGATACGGTGTGTAGTGAGACGGTGAGGAAGGACGGACAAGTAGATACGGTGAGTAGTGAGACGGTGATGAAGGACGGACAAGTAGATACGGTGTGTAGTGAGACGGTGAGGAAGGACGGACAAGTAGATACGGTGTGTAGTGAGACGGTGAGGAAGGACGGACAAGTAGATACGGTGTGTAGTGAGACGGAGAGGAAGGACAGACAAGTAGATACGGTGTGTAGTGAGACATTGATGAAGGACGGACAAGTAGATATGGTGTGTAGTGAGACGGTGAGGAAGGATAGACAAGTAGATACGGTGTGTAGTGAGACGGTGAGGAAGGACAGACAAGTAGATACGGTGTGTAGTGAGACGGTGAGGAAGGATAGACAAGTAGATATGGTGTGTAATGAGACAGTGAGGAGTGACAGACAAGTAGATACGGTGTGTAGTGAGACAGTGAGGAGTGACAGACAAGTAGATACGGTGTGTAGTGAGACGGTGAGGAAGGACAGACAAGTAGATACGATGTGTAGTGAGACGGTGAGGAAGGATAGACAAGTAGATACAGTGTGTTGTGAGACGGTGAGGAAGGACAGACAAGTAGTTACGGTGTGTAGTGAGATGGTGAGGAAGGATAGACAAGTAGATACGGTGTGTAGTGAGACGGTGAGGAAGGATAGACAAGTAGATACGGTGTGTAGTGAGACGGTGAGGAAGGACGGACAAGTAGATACGGTGTGTAGTGTGACGGTGAGGATGGACCGTCAAGTAGATACGGTGTGTAGTGAGACGGTGAGGAAGGACGGACAAGTAGATACGGTGTGTAGTGAGACGGTGAGGAAGGACGGACAAGTAGATACGGTGTGTAGTGAGACGGTGAGGAAGGATAGACAAGTAGATACAGTGTGTAGTGAGACGGTGAGGAAGGACAGACAAGTAGATACGGTGTGTAGTGAGACGGTGAGGAAGGACAGACAAGTAGATACGGTGTGTAGTGAGATGGTGAGGAAGGACAGACAAGTAGATACGGTGTGTAGTGAGACGGTGAGGAAGGACGGACAAGTAGATACGGTGTGTAGTGTGACGGTGAGGAAGGGCAGACAAGTAGATAAGGTGTGTAGTGAGACGGTGAGGAAGGACGGACAAGTAGATACGGTGTGTAGTGAGACGGAGAGGAAGGACGGACAAGTAGATACGGTGTGTAGTGAGACGGTGAGGAAGGACGGACAAGTAGATACGGTGTGTAGTGAGACGGTGAGGAAGGACGGACAAGTAGATGCGGTGTGTAGTGAGACGGTGAGGAAGGGCGGACAAGTAGATACGGTGTGTAGTGAGACGGTGAGGAAGGACGGACAAGTAGATACGGTGTGTAGTGAGACAGTGAGGAAGGACAGACAAGTAGATACGGTGTGTAGTGAGACAGTGAGGAAGGACAGACAAGTAGATACGGTGAGTAGTGAGACAGTGAGGAAGGACGGACAAGTAGATACGGTGTGTAGTGAGACAGTGAGGAAGGACAGACAAGTAGATACGGTGAGTAGTGAGACAGTGAGGAAGGACGGACAAGTAGATACAGTGTGTAGTGAGACGGTGAGGAAGGACAGACAAGTAGATACGGTGTGTAGTGAGACGGTGAGGAAGGACAGACAAGTAGATACGGTGTGTAGTGAGATGGTGAGGAAGGACAGACAAGTAGATACGGTGTGTAGTGAGACGGTGAGGAAGGACGGACAAGTAGATACGGTGTGTAGTGTGACGGTGAGGAAGGGCAGACAAGTAGATACGGTGTGTAGTGAGACGGTGAGGAAGGACGGACAAGTAGATACGGTGTGTAGTGAGACGGAGAGGAAGGACGGACAAGTAGATACGGTGTGTAGTGAGACGGTGAGGAAGGACGGACAAGTAGATACGGTGTGTAGTGAGATGGTGAGGAAGGACGGACAAGTAGATGCGGTGTGTAGTGAGACGGTGAGGAAGGACGGACAAGTAGATACGGTGTGTAGTGAGACGGTGAGGAAGGGCGGACAAGTAGATACGGTGTGTAGTGAGACGTTGAGGAAGGACGGACAAGTAGATACGGTGTGTAGTGAGACAGTGAGGAAGGACAGACAAGTAGATACGGTGTGTAGTGAGACAGTGAGGAATGACAGACAAGTAGATACGGTGAGTAGTGAGACAGTGAGGAAGGACGGACAAGTAGATACGGTGTGTAGTGAGACGGTGAGGAAGGACAGACAAGTAGACACGGTGTGTAGTGAGACAGTGAGGAAGGACAGACAAGTAGATACGGTGTGTAGTGAGACATTGATGAAGGACGGACAAGTAGATATGGTGTGTAGTGAGACGGTGAGGAAGGATAGACAAGTAGATACGGTGTGTAGTGAGACGGTGAGGAAGGACGGACAAGTAGATACGGTGTGTAGGGAGACGGTGAGGAAGGATAGACAAGTAGATACGGTGTGTAGTGAGACAGTGAGGAAGGACAGACAAGTAGATACGGTGTGTAATGAGACAGTGAGGAAGGACGGACAAGTAGATACGGTGAGTAGTGAGACGGTGATGAAGGACGGACAAGTAGATACGGTGTGTAGTGAGACGGTGAGGAAGGACGGACAAGTAGATACGGTGTGTAGTGAGACGGTGAGGAAGGACGGACAAGTAGATACGGTGTGTAGTGAGACGGAGAGGAAGGACAGACAAGTAGATACGGTGTGTAGTGAGACATTGATGAAGGACGGACAAGTAGATATGGTGTGTAGTGAGACGGTGAGGAAGGATAGACAAGTAGATACGGTGTGTAGTGAGACGGTGAGGAAGGACAGACAAGTAGATACGGTGTGTAGTGAGACGGTGAGGAAGGATAGACAAGTAGATACAGTGTGTTGTGAGACGGTGAGGAAGGACAGACAAGTAGTTACGGTGTGTAGTGAGATGGTGAGGAAGGATAGACAAGTAGATACGGTGTGTAGTGAGACGGTGAGGAAGGATAGACAAGTAGATACGGTGTGTAGTGAGACGGTGAGGAAGGACGGACAAGTAGATACGGTGTGTAGTGTGACGGTGAGGATGGACCGTCAAGTAGATACGGTGTGTAGTGAGACGGTGAGGAAGGACGGACAAGTAGATACGGTGTGTAGTGAGACGGTGAGGAAGGACGGACAAGTAGATACGGTGTGTAGTGAGACGGTGAGGAAGGATAGACAAGTAGATACAGTGTGTAGTGAGACGGTGAGGAAGGACAGACAAGTAGATACGGTGTGTAGTGAGACGGTGAGGAAGGACAGACAAGTAGATACGGTGTGTAGTGAGATGGTGAGGAAGGACAGACAAGTAGATACGGTGTGTAGTGAGACGGTGAGGAAGGACGGACAAGTAGATACGGTGTGTAGTGTGACGGTGAGGAAGGGCAGACAAGTAGATACGGTGTGTAGTGAGACGGTGAGGAAGGACGGACAAGTAGATACGGTGTGTAGTGAGACGGAGAGGAAGGACGGACAAGTAGATACGGTGTGTAGTGAGACGGTGAGGAAGGACGGACAAGTAGATACGGTGTGTAGTGAGACGGTGAGGAAGGACGGACAAGTAGATGCGGTGTGTAGTGAGACGGTGAGGAAGGGCGGACAAGTAGATACGGTGTGTAGTGAGACGGTGAGGAAGGACGGACAAGTAGATACGGTGTGTAGTGAGACAGTGAGGAAGGACAGACAAGTAGATACGGTGTGTAGTGAGACAGTGAGGAAGGACAGACAAGTAGATACGGTGAGTAGTGAGACAGTGAGGAAGGACGGACAAGTAGATACGGTGTGTAGTGAGACGGTGAGGAAGGACGGACAAGTAGATACGGTGTGTAGTGAGACAGTGAGGAAGGACAGACAAGTAGATACGGTGTGTAGTGAGACAGTGAGGAAGGACAGACAAGTAGATACGGTGTGTAGTGAGACAGTGAGGAAGGACGGACAAGTAGATACGGTGTGTAGTGAGACAGTGAGGAAGGACGGACAAGTAGATACGGTGTGTAGTGAGACGGTGAGGAAGGACGGACAAGTAGATACGGTGTGTAGTGAGACAGTGAGGAAGGACAGACAAGTAGATACGGTGTGTAGTGAGACAGTGAGGAAGGACAGACAAGTAGATACGGTGAGTAGTGAGACAGTGAGGAAGGACGGACAAGTAGATACGGTGTGTAGTGAGACGGTGAGGAAGGACAGACAAGTAGATACGGTGTGTAGTGAGACAGTGAGGAAGGACAGACAAGTAGATACGGTGTGTAGTGAGACAGTGAGGAAGGACAGACAAGTAGATACGGTGAGTAGTGAGACAGTGAGGAAGGACGGACAAGTAGATACGGTGTGTAGTGAGACGGTGAGGAAGGGCAGACAAGTAGATACGGTGTGTAATGAGACGGTGAGGTGTGACAGACAAGTAGATACGGTGTGTAGTGAGACAGTGAGGAAGGACAGACAAGTAGATACGGTGTGTAGTGAGACATTGAGGAAGGACAGACAAGTAGATACGGTGTGTAGTGAGACAGTGAGGAAGGACGGACAAGTAGATACGGTGTGTAGTGAGACGGTGAGGAAGGACGGACAAGTAGATACGGTGTGTAGTGAGACGGTGAGGAAGGACGGACAAGTAGATACGGTGTGTAGTGAGACGGTGAGGAAGGACGGACAAGTAGATACGGTGTGTAGTGAGACGGTGAGGAAGGACGGACAAGTAGATACGGTGTGTAGTGTGACCGTGAGGATGGACCGTCAAGTAGATACGGTGTATAGTGAGACGGTGAGGAAGGACGGACAAGTAGATACGGTGTGTAGTGAGACGGTGAGGAAGGACGGACAAGTAGATACGGTGTGTAGTGAGACAGTGAGGAAGGACGGACAAGTAGATACGGTGTGTACTGAGACGGTGAGGAAGGACGGACAAGTAGATGCGGTGTGTAGTGAGACAGTGAGTAAGGACGGACAAGTAGATACGGTGTGTAGTGAGACGGTGAGGAAGGACAGACAAGTAGATACGGTGTGCAGTGAGACGGTGAGGAAGGACAGACAAGTAGATACGGTGTGTAGTGAGACAGTGAGGAAGGACGGACAAGTAGATTCGGTGTGTAGTGAGACGGTGAGGAAGGACGGACAAGTAGATACGGTGTGTAGTGAGATGGTGAGGAAGGATAGACAAGTAGATACGGTGTGTAGTGAGACGGTGAGGAAGGATAGACAAGTAGATACGGTGTGTAGTGAGACGGTGAGGAAGGACGGACAAGTAGATACGGTGTGTAGTGTGACGGTGAGGATGGACCGTCAAGTAGATACGGTGTATAGTGAGACGGTGAGGAAGGACGGACAAGTAGATACGGTGTGTAGTGAGACGGTGAGGAAGGACGGACAAGTAGATACGGTGTGTAGTGAGACGGTGAGGAAGGATGGACAAGTAGATACGGTGTGTAGTGAGACGGTGAGGAAGGACGGATAAGTAGATACGGTGTGTAGTGAGACGGTGAGGAAGGATGGACAAGTAGATACGGTGTGTAGTGAGACGGTGAGGAAGGACGGACAAGTAGATACGGTGTGTAGTGTGACTGTGAGGATGGACCGTCAAGTAGATACGGTGTATAGTGAGACGGTGAGGAAGGACGGACAAGTAGATACGGTGTGTAGTGAGACGGTGAGGAAGGACGGACAAGTAGATACGGTGTGTAGTGAGACAGTGAGGAAGGACGGACAAGTAGATACGGTGTGTACTGAGACGGTGAGGAAGGACGGACAAGTAGATGCGGTGTGTAGTGAGACAGTGAGTAAGGACGGACAAGTAGATACGGTGTGTGGTGAGACGGTGAGGAAGGACAGACAAGTAGATACGGTGTGCAGTGAGACGGTGAGGAAGGACAGACATGTAGATACGGTGTGTAGTGAGACAGTGAGGAAGGACGGACAAGTAGATACGGTGTGTAGTGAGACGGTGAGGAAGGACGGACAAGTAGATACGGTGTGTAGTGAGATGGTGAGGAAGGATAGACAAGTAGATACGGTGTGTAGTGAGACGGTGAGGAAGGATAGACAAGTAGATACGGTGTGTAGTGAGACGGTGAGGAAGGACGGACAAGTAGATACGGTGTGTAGTGTGACGGTGAGGATGGACCGTCAAGTAGATACGGTGTATAGTGAGACGGTGAGGAAGGACGGACAAGTAGATACGGTGTGTAGTGAGACGGTGAGGAAGGACGGACAAGTAGATACGGTGTGTAGTGAGACGGTGAGGAAGGATGGACAAGTAGATACGGTGTGTAGTGAGTCGGTGAGGAAGGACAGACAAGTAGATACGGTGTGTAGTGAGACGGTGAGGAAGGACAGACAAGTAGATACGGTGTGTAGTGAGATGGTGAGGAAGGACAGACAAGTAGATACGGTGTGTAGTGAGACGGTGAGGAAGGACGGACAAGTAGATACGGTGTGTAGTGAGACGGTGAGGAAGGGCCGACAAGTAGATACGGTGTGTAGTGAGACGGTGAGGAAGGACGGACAAGTAGATACGGTGTGTAGTGAGACGGAGAGGAAGGACGGACAAGTAGATACGGTGTGTAATGAGACGGTGAGGAGTGACAGACAAGTAGATACGGTGTGTAGTGAGACATTGAGGAAGGACGGACAAGTAGATACGGTGTGTAGTGAGACGGTGAGGAAGGACAGACAAGTAGATACGGTGTGTAGTGAGACAGTGAGGAAGGACGGTCAAGTAGATACGGTGAGTAGTGAGACGGTGATGAAGGACGGACAAGTAGATACGGTGTGTAGTGAGACGGTGAGGAAGGACGGACAAGTAGATACGGTGTGTAGTGAGACGGTGAGGAAGGACGGACAAGTAGATACGGTGTGTAGTGAGACGGTGAGGAAGGACGGACAAGTAGATATGGTGTGTAGTGAGACGGTGAGGAAGGATAGACAAGTAGATACGGTGTGTAGTGAGACGGAGAGGAAGGACAGACAAGTAGATACGGTGTGTAGTGAGACGGTGAGGAAGGATAGACAAGTAGATACGGTGTGTAATGAGACAGTGAGGAGTGACAGACAAGTAGATACGGTGTGTAGTGAGACAGTGAGGAGTGACAGACAAGTAGATACGGTGTGTAGTGAGACGGTGAGGAAGGACAGACAAGTAGATACGATGTGTAGTGAGACGGTGAGGAAGGATAGACAAGTAGATACGGTGTGTAGTGAGACGGTGAGGAAGGATAGACAAGTAGATACGGTGTGTAGTGAGACGGTGAGGAAGGACGGACAAGTAGATACGGTGTGTAGTGTGACGGTGAGGATGGACCGTCAAGTAGATACGGTGTATAGTGAGACGGTGAGGAAGGACGGACAAGTAGATACGGTGTGTAGTGAGACGGTGAGGAAGGACGGACAAGTAGATACGGTGTGTAGTGAGACAGTGAGGAAGGACAGACAAGTAGATACGGTGTGTAGTGAGACGGTGAGGAAGGACAGACAAGTAGATACGGTGTGTAGTGAGACGGTGAGGAAGGACAGACAAGTAGATACGGTGTGTAGTGAGATGGTGAGGAAGGACAGACAAGTAGATACGGTGTGTAGTGAGACGGTGAGGAAGGACGGACAAGTAGATACGGTGTGTAGTGAGACGGTGAGGAAGGGCAGACAAGTAGATACGGTGTGTAGTGAGACGGTGAGGAAGGACGGACAAGTAGATACGGTGTGTAGTGAGACGGAGAGGAAGGACAGACAAGTAGATACGGTGTGTAGTGAGACGGTGAGGAAGGACGGACAAGTAGATGCGGTGTGTAGTGAGACGGTGAGGAAGGACGGACAAGTAGATACGGTGTGTAGTGAGACGGTGAGGAAGGGCGGACAAGTAGATACGGTGTGTAGTGAGACGGTGAGGAAGGACGGACAAGTAGATACGGTGTGTAGTGAGACAGTGAGGAAGGACAGACAAGTAGATACGGTGTGTAGTGAGACGGTGAGGAAGGACGGACAAGAAGATACGGTGTGTAGCGGGAAGGACAGACAAGTAGATACGGTGTGTAGCGAGACAGTGAGGAAGGACAGACAAGTAGATACGGTGTGTAGCGAGACGGTGAGGAAGGACAGACAAGTAGATACGGTGTGTCGTGAGACGGTGAGGAAGGACAGACAAGTAGATACGGTGTGTAGTGAGACGGTGAGGAGTGACAGACAAGTAGATACGGTGTGTAATGAGACGGTGAGGAGTGACAGACAAGTAGATACGGTGTGTAGAGAGACATTGAGGAAGGACGGACAAGTAGATACGGTGTGTAGTGAGACGGTGAGGAAGGACAGACAAGTAGATACGGTGTGTAGTGAGACGGCGAGGAAGGACAGACAAGTAGATACGGTGTGTAGTGAGACGGCGAGGAAGGACAGACAAGTAGATACGGTGTGTAGTGAGTCAGTGAGGAAGGACAGACAAGTAGATACGGTGTGTAGTGAGACAGTGAGGAAGGACGGACAAGTAGATACGGTGTGTAGTGAGACGGTGAGGAAGGACAGACAAGTAGATACGGTGTGTAGTGAGACGGTGAGGAAGGACAGACAAGTAGATACGGTGTGTAGTGAGACAGTGAGGAAGGACGGACAAGTAGATACGGTGTGTAATGAGACGGTGAGGAAGGACAGACAAGCAGATACGGTGTGT
Source organism: Hypanus sabinus (assembly GCF_030144855.1). Classification (NCBI taxonomy): domain Eukaryota; kingdom Metazoa; phylum Chordata; class Chondrichthyes; order Myliobatiformes; family Dasyatidae; genus Hypanus; species Hypanus sabinus. The sequence continues at coordinate 3,218,522 of NC_082737.1, read as the reverse complement.
AATGAGACGGTGAGGTGTGACAGACAAGTAGATACGGTGTGTAGTGAGACAGTGAGGAAGGACAGACAAGTAGATACGGTGTGTAGTGAGACATTGAGGAAGGACAGACAGGTAGATACGGTGTGTAGTGAGACAGTGAGGAAGGACGGACAAGTAGATATGGTGTGTAGTGAGACGGTGAGGAAGGACGGACAAGTAGATACGGTGTGTAGTGAGACGGTGAGGAAGGACGGACAAGTAGATACGGTGTGTAGTGAGACGGTGAGGAAGGACGGACAAGTAGATACGGTGTGTAGTGAGACGGTGAGGAAGGATAGACAAGTAGATACGGTGTGTAGTGAGACGGTGAGGAAGGACGGACAAGTAGATACGGTGTGTAGTGAGACGGTGAGGAAGGACGGACAAGTAGATATGGTGTGTAGTGAGACGGTGAGGAAGGATAGACAAGTAGATACGGTGTGTAGTGAGACGGAGAGGAAGGACAGACAAGTAGATACGGTGTGTAGTGAGACGGTGAGGAAGGATAGACAAGTAGATACGGTGTGTAATGAGACAGTGAGGAGTGACAGACAAGTAGATACGGTGTGTAGTGAGACAGTGAGGAGTGACAGACAAGTAGATACGGTGTGTAGTGAGACGGTGAGGAAGGACAGACAAGTAGATACGATGTGTAGTGAGACGGTGAGGAAGGATAGACAAGTAGATACGGTGTGTAGTGAGACGGTGAGGAAGGATAGACAAGTAGATACGGTGTGTAGTGAGACGGTGAGGAAGGACGGACAAGTAGATACGGTGTGTAGTGTGACGGTGAGGATGGACCGTCAAGTAGATACGGTGTATAGTGAGACGGTGAGGAAGGACGGACAAGTAGATACGGTGTGTAGTGAGACGGTGAGGAAGGACGGACAAGTAGATACGGTGTGTAGTGAGACAGTGAGGAAGGACAGACAAGTAGATACGGTGTGTAGTGAGACGGTGAGGAAGGACAGACAAGTAGATACGGTGTGTAGTGAGACGGTGAGGAAGGACAGACAAGTAGATACGGTGTGTAGTGAGATGGTGAGGAAGGACAGACAAGTAGATACGGTGTGTAGTGAGACGGTGAGGAAGGACGGACAAGTAGATACGGTGTGTAGTGAGACGGTGAGGAAGGGCAGACAAGTAGATACGGTGTGTAGTGAGACGGTGAGGAAGGACGGACAAGTAGATACGGTGTGTAGTGAGACGGAGAGGAAGGACAGACAAGTAGATACGGTGTGTAGTGAGACGGTGAGGAAGGACGGACAAGTAGATGCGGTGTGTAGTGAGACGGTGAGGAAGGACGGACAAGTAGATACGGTGTGTAGTGAGACGGTGAGGAAGGGCGGACAAGTAGATACGGTGTGTAGTGAGACGGTGAGGAAGGACGGACAAGTAGATACGGTGTGTAGTGAGACAGTGAGGAAGGACAGACAAGTAGATACGGTGTGTAGTGAGACGGTGAGGAAGGACGGACAAGAAGATACGGTGTGTAGCGGGAAGGACAGACAAGTAGATACGGTGTGTAGCGAGACAGTGAGGAAGGACAGACAAGTAGATACGGTGTGTAGCGAGACGGTGAGGAAGGACAGACAAGTAGATACGGTGTGTCGTGAGACGGTGAGGAAGGACGGACAAGTAGATACGGTGTGTAGTGAGACGGTGAGGAGTGACAGACAAGTAGATACGGTGTGTAATGAGACGGTGAGGAGTGACAGACAAGTAGATACGGTGTGTAGAGAGACATTGAGGAAGGACGGACAAGTAGATACGGTGTGTAGTGAGACGGTGAGGAAGGACAGACAAGTAGATACGGTGTGTAGTGAGACGGCGAGGAAGGACAGACAAGTAGATACGGTGTGTAGTGAGACGGCGAGGAAGGACAGACAAGTAGATACGGTGTGTAGTGAGTCAGTGAGGAAGGACAGACAAGTAGATACGGTGTGTAGTGAGACAGTGAGGAAGGACGGACAAGTAGATACGGTGTGTAGTGAGACGGTGAGGAAGGACAGACAAGTAGATACGGTGTGTAGTGAGACGGTGAGGAAGGACAGACAAGTAGATACGGTGTGTAGTGAGACAGTGAGGAAGGACGGACAAGTAGATACGGTGTGTAATGAGACGGTGAGGAAGGACAGACAAGCAGATACGGTGTGTAATGAGACGGTGAGGTGTGACAGACAAGTAGATACGGTGTGTAGTGAGACAGTGAGGAAGGACAGACAAGTAGATACGGTGTGTAGTGAGACATTGAGGAAGGACAGACAGGTAGATACGGTGTGTAGTGAGACAGTGAGGAAGGACGGACAAGTAGATATGGTGTGTAGTGAGACGGTGAGGAAGGACGGACAAGTAGATACGGTGTGTAGTGAGACGGTGAGGAAGGACGGACAAGTAGATACGGTGTGTAGTGAGACGGTGAGGAAGGACGGACAAGTAGATACGGTGTGTAGTGAGACGGTGAGGAAGGATAGACAAGTAGATACGGTGTGTAGTGAGACGGTGAGGAAGGACGGACAAGTAGATACGGTGTGTAGTGTGACGGTGAGGATGGACCGTCAAGTAGATACGGTGTATAGTGAGACGGTGAGGAAGGACGGACAAGTAGATACGGTGTGTAGTGAGACGGTGAGGAAGGACGGACAAGTAGATACGGTGTGTAGTGAGACGGTGAGGAAGGATGGACAAGTAGATACGGTGTGTAGTGAGACGGTGAGGAAGGACAGACAAGTAGATACGGTGTGTAGTGAGACGGTGAGGAAGGACAGACAAGTAGATACGGTGTGTAGTGAGACGGTGAGGAAGGACAGACAAGTAGATCCGGTGTGTAGTGAGACGGTGAGGAAGGACGGACAAGTAGATACGGTGTGTAGTGAGACGGTGAGGAAGGGCAGACAAGTAGATACGGTGTGTAGTGAGACGGTGAGGAAGGACGCACAAGTAGATACGGTGTGTAGTGAGACGGAGAGGAAGGACAGACAAGTAGATACGGTGTGTAGTGAGACGGTGAGGAAGGACGGACAAGTAGATACGATGTGTAGTGAGACGGTGAGGAAGGACGGACAAGTAGATACGATGTGTAGTGAGACGGTGAGGAAGGACGGACAAGTAGATACGGTGTGTAGTGACATGGTGAGGAAGGACAGACAAGTAGATACGGTGTGTAGTGAGACGGTGAGGAAGGACTGACAAGTATATACGGTGTGTAGTGAGACAGTGAGGAAGGACGGACAAGGAGATACGGTGTGTACTGAGACGGTGAGGAAGGACGGACAAGTAGATGCGGTGTGTAGTGAGACGGTGAGGAAGGACAGACAAGTAGATACGGTGTGTAGTGAGACAGTGAGGAAGGACGGACAAGTAGATACCGTGTGCAGTGAGACGGTGAGGAAGGACAGACAAGTAGATACGGTGTGCAGTGAGACGGTGAGGAAGGACAGACAAGTAGATACGGTGTGTAGTGAGACAGTGAGGAAGGACAGACAAGTAGATACGGTGTGTAGTGAGACGGTGAGGAAGGACGGACAAGAAGATACGGTGTGTAGTGAGACGGTGAGGAAGGACAGACAAGTAGATACGGTGTGTAGCGAGACAGTGAGGAAGGAGAGACAAGTAGATACGGTGTGTAGTGAGAAGGTGAGGAAGGACGGACAAGTAGATACGGTGTGTAGTGAGACGGTGAGGAAGGACAGACAAGTAGAGACGGTGTGTCGTGAGACGGTGAGGAAGGACAGACAAGTAGATACGGTGTGTAGTGAGACGGTGAGGAAGGACGGACAAGTAGATACGGTGTGTACTGAGACGGTGAGGAAGGACGGACAAGTAGATGCGGTGTGTAGTGAGACGCTGAGGAAGGACAGACAAGTAGATACGGTGTGTAGTGAGACAGTGAGGAAGGACGGACAAGTAGATACGGTGTGTAGTGAGACGGTGAGGAAGGACAGACAAGTAGATACGGAGTGTAGTGAGACGGTGAGGAAGGACGGACAAGTAGATCCCGTGTGTAGTGAGACGGTGAGGAAGGACGGACAAGTAGATACGGTGTGTAGTGAGACGGTGAGGAAGGACAGACAAGTAGATACGGTGTGTAGTGAGACGGTGAGGAAGGGCAGACAAGTAGATACGGTGTGTAGTGAGACGGTGAGGAAGGACGGACAAGTAGATACGGTGTGCAGTGAGACGGAGAGGAAGGACAGACAAGTAGATACGGTGTGTAGTGAGACGGTGAGGAAGGGCAGACAAGTAGATACGGTGTGTAGTGAGACGGTGAGGAAGGACGGACAAGTAGATACGGTGTGCAGTGAGACGGAGAGGAAGGACAGACAAGTAGATACGGTGTGTAGTGAGACGGTGAGGAAGGACGAACAAGTAGATACGATGTGTAGTGAGACGGTGAGGAAGGACGGACAAGTAGATACGATGTGTAGTGAGACGGTGAGGAAGGACGGACAAGTAGATACGGTGTGTAGTGACATGGTGAGGAAGGACAGACAAGTAGATACGGTGTGTAGTGAGACAGTGAGGAAGGACAGACAAGTAGATACGGTGTGTAGTGAGACATTGATGAAGGACGGACAAGTAGATATGGTGTGTAGTGAGACGGTGATGAAGGACAGACAAGTAGATACGGTGTGTAGTGAGACGGCGAGGAAGGACAGACAAGTAGATACGGTGTGTAGTGAGACGGTGAGGAAGGACAGACAAGTAGATACGGTGTGTAGTGAGACGGTGAGGAAGGACAGACAAGTAGATACGGTGTGTATTGAGACGGTGAGGAGTGACAGACAAGTAGATACGGTGTGTAGTGAGACGGTGAGGAAGGACGGACAAGTTGATACGGTGTGTAGTGAGACAGTGAGGAAGGACGGACAAGTAGATACGGTGTGTAGTGAGACAGTGAGGAAGGACAGACAAGTAGATACGGTGTTTAGTGAGACGGTGAGGAAGGACGGACAAGTAGATACGGTGTGTATTGAGACGGTGAGGAAGGATAGACAAGTAGATACGGTGTGTAGTGAGACGGTGAGGAGTGACAGACAAGTAGATACGGTGTGTAGTGAGACGGTGAGGAAGGACTGACAAGTAGATACGGTGTGTAGTGAGACAGTGAGGAAGGACGGACAAGTAGATACGGTGTGTACTGAGACGGTGAGGAAGGACGGACAAGTAGATGCGGTGTGTAGTGAGACGGTGAGGAAGGACAGACAAGTAGATACGGTGTGTAGTGAGACAGTGAGGAAGGACGGACAAGTAGATACGGTGTGTAGTGAGACGGTGAGGAAGGACAGACAAGTAGATACGGTGTGCAGTGAGACGGTGAGGAAGGACAGACAAGTAGATACGGTGTGTAGTGAGACAGTGAGGAAGGACAGACAAGTAGATACGGTGTGTAGTGAGACGGTGAGGAAGGACGGACAAGAAGATACGGTGTGTATTGAGATGGTGAGGAAGGACAGACAAGTAGATACGGTGTGTAGCGAGACGGTGAGGAAGGACAGACAAGTAGATACGGTGTGTAGTGAGAAGGTGAGGAAGGACGGACAAGTAGATACGGTGTGTAGTGAGACGGTGAGGAAGGACGGACAAGTAGATACGGTGTGTAGTGAGACGGTGAGGAAGGACGGACAAGTAGATACCGTGTGTAGTGAGACGGTGAGGAGTGACAGACAAGTAGATACAGTGTGTAGTGAGACGGTGAGGAAGGACAGACAAGTAGATACGGTGTGTCGTGAGACGGTGAGGAAGGACAGACAAGTAGATACGGTGTGTAGTGAGACGGTGAGGAAGGACGGACAAGTAGATACGGTGTGTAGTGAGACGGTGAGGAAGGACAGACAAGTAGATACGGTGTGTACTGAGACGGTGAGGAAGGACGGACAAGTAGATGCGGTGTGTAGTGAGACGGTGAGGAAGGACAGACAAGTAGATACGGTGTGTAGTGAGACAGTGAGGAAGGACGGACAAGTAGATAAGGTGTGTAGTGAGACGGTGAGGAAGGACAGACAAGTAGATACGGTGTGCACTGAGACGGTGAGGAAGGACGGACAAGAAGATACGGTGTGTAGTGAGACGGTGAGGAAGGACAGACAAGTAGATACGGTGTGTAGTGAGACAGTGAGGAAGGACAGACAAGTAGATACGGTGTGTAGTGAGACGGTGAGGAAGGACAGACAAGTAGATACGGTGTGTCGTGAGACGGTGAGGAAGGACAGACAAGTAGATACGGTGTGTCGTGAGACGGTGAGGAGTGACAGACAAGTAGATACGGTGTGTAATGAGACGGTGAGGAGTGACAGACAAGTAGATACGGTGTGTAGTGAGACATTGAGGAAGGACGGACAAGTAGATACGGTGTGTAGTGAGACGGTGAGGAAGGACAGACAAGTAGATACGGTGTGTAGTGAGACGGTGATGAAGGACGGACAAGTAGATACGGTGTGTAGTGAGACGGTGAGGAAGGACGGACAAGTAGATACGGTGTGTAGTGAGACGGTGAGGAAGGATAGACAAGTAGATACGGTGTGTAGTGAGACAGTGAGGAAGGACAGACAAGTAGATACGGTGTGTAATGAGACAGTGAGGAAGGACGGACAAGTAGATACGGTGTGTAGTGAGACGGTGAGGAAGGACGGACAAGTAGATACGGTGAGTAGTGAGACGGTGATGAAGGACGGACAAGTAGATACGGTGTGTAGTGAGACGGTGAGGAAGGACGGACAAGTAGATACGGTGTGTAGTGAGACGGTGAGGAAGGACGGACAAGTAGATACGGTGTGTAGTGCGACGGAGAGGAAGGACAGACAAGTAGATACGGTGTGTAGTGAGACATTGATGAAGGACGGACAAGTAGATATGGTGTGTAGTGAGACGGTGAGGAAGGATAGACAAGTAGAAACGGTGTGTAGTGAGACGGTGAGAAAGGACAGACAAGTAGATACGGTGTGTAGTGAGACGGTGAGGAAGGATAGACAAGTAGATACGGTGTGTAATGAGACAGTGAGGAGTGACAGACAAGTAGATACGGTGTGTAGTGAGACAGTGAGGAGTGACAGACAAGTAGATACGGTGTGTAGTGAGACGGTGAGGAAGGACAGACAAGTAGATACGATGTGTAGTGAGACGGTGAGGAAGGATAGACAAGTAGATACAGTGTGTTGTGAGACGGTGAGGAAGGACAGACAAGTAGATACGGTGTGTAGTGAGATGGTGAGGAAGGATAGACAAGTAGATACGGTGTGTAGTGAGACGGTGAGGAAGGATAGACAAGTAGATACGGTGTGTAGTAAGACGGTGAAGAAGGACGGACAAGTAGATACGGTGTGTAGTGAGACGGTGAGGATGGACCGTCAAGTAGATACGGTGTATAGTGAGACGGTGAGGAAGGACGGACAAGTAGATACGGTGTGTAGTGAGACGGTGAGGAAGGACCGACAAGTAGATACGGTGTGTAGTGAGACGGTGAGGAAGGATAAACAAGTAGATACGGTGTGTAGTGAGACGGTGAGGAAGGACAGACAAGTAGATACGGTGTGTAGTGAGACGGTGAGGAAGGACAGACAAGTAGATACGGTGTGTAGTGAGATGGTGAGGAAGGACAGACAAGTAGATACGGTGTGTAGTGAGACGGTGAGGAAGGACGGACAAGTAGATACGGTGTGTAGTGAGACGGTGAGGAAGGGCAGACAAGTAGATACGGTGTGTAGTGTGACGGTGAGGAAGGACGGACAAGTAGATACGGTGTGTAGTGAGACGGAGAGGAAGGACAGACAAGTAGATACGGTGTGTAGTGAGACGGTGAGGAAGGACGGACAAGTAGATGCGGTGTGTAGTGAGACGGTGAGGAAGGACGGACAAGTAGATACGGTGTGTCGTGAGACGGTGAGGAAGGGCGGACAAGTAGATACGGTGTGTAGTGAGACGGTGAGGAAGGACAGACAAGTAGATACGGTGTGTAGTGAGACGGTGAGGAAGGACAGACAAGTAGATACGGTGTGTAGTGAGGGTGAGGAAGGACAGACAAGTAGATACGGTGTGTAGTGAGACGGTGAGGAAGGACAGACAAGTAAATACGGTGTGTAGTGAGACGGTGAGGAAGGACGGACAAGTAGATATGGTGTGTAGTGAGACGGTGAGGAGTGACAGACAAGTAGATACGGTGTGTAGTGAGACGGTGAGGAAGGACGGACAAGTAGATACGGTGTGTAGTGAGTCAGTGAGGAAGGACGGACAAGTAGATACGGTGTGTAGTGAGACGGTGAGGAAGGACGGACAAGTAGATACGCTGTGTAGTGAGACGGTGAGGAAGCACAGACAAGTAGATACGGTGTGTAGTGAGACGGTGAGGAAGGATAGACTAGTAGATACGGTGTGTAGTGCGACGGTGAGGAAGGACAGACAAGTAGATACGGTGTGTAGTGAGACGTTGAGGAAGGACGGACAAGTAGATACGGTGTGTAGTGCGACGTTGAGGAAGGACGGACAAGTAGATATGGTGTGTAGTGAGACGGTGAGGAAGGACGGACAAGTAGATACGGTGTGTAGTGAGACGGTGAGGAAGGATAGACAAGTAGATACGGTGTGTAATGAGACAGTGAGGAGTGACAGACAAGTAGATACGGTGTGTAATGAGACAGTGAGGAGTGACAGACAAGTAGATACGATGTGTAGTGAGACGGTGAGTAAGGATAGACAAGTAGTTACGGTGTGTAGTGAGCCGGTGAGGAAGGATAGACAAGTAGATACGGTGTGTAGTGAGACGTTGAGGAAGGATAGACAAGTAGATACGGTGTGTAGTGAGACGGTGAGGAAGGACGGACAAGTAGATACGATGTGTAGTGAGACGGTGAGGAAGGACGGACAAGTAGATACGATGTGTAGTGAGACGGTGAGGAAGGACGGACAAGTAGATACGATGTGTAGTGACATGGTGAGGAAGGACAGACAAGTAGATACGGTGTGTAGTGAGACAGTGAGGAAGGACAGACAAGTAGATACGGTGTGTAGTGAGACATTGATGAAGGACGGACAAGTAGATATGGTGTGTAGTGAGACGGTGATGAAGGACAGACAAGTAGATACGGTGTGTAGTGAGACGGCGAGGAAGGACAGACAAGTAGATACGGTGTGTAGTGAGACGGTGAGGAAGGACAGACGAGTAGATACGGTGTGTAGTGAGACGGTGAGGAAGGACAGACAAGTAGATACGGTGTGTAGTGAGACGGTGAGGAAGGACAGACAAGTAGATACGGTGTGTATTGAGACGGTGAGGAGTGACAGACAAGTAGATACGGTGTGTAGTGAGACGGTGAGGAAGGACGGACAAGTAGATACGGTGTGTAGTGAGACGGTGAGGAAGGACGGACAAGTAGATACGGTGTGTAGTGAGACAGTGAGGAAGGACAGACAAGTAGATACGGTGTGTAGTGAGACATTGATGAAGGACGGACAAGTAGATATGGTGTGTAGTGAGACGGTGATGAAGGACAGACAAGTAGATACGGTGTGTAGTGAGACGGCGAGGAAGGACAGACAAGTAGATACGGTGTGTAGTGAGACGGTGAGGAAGGACAGACGAGTAGATACGGTGTGTAGTGAGACGGTGAGGAAGGACAGACAAGTAGATACGGTGTGTAGTGAGACGGTGAGGAAGGACAGACAAGTAGATACGGTGTGTATTGAGACGGTGAGGAGTGACAGACAAGTAGATACGGTGTGTAGTGAGACGGTGAGGAAGGACGGACAAGTAGATACGGTGTGTAGTGAGACAGTGAGGAAGGACGGACAAGTAGATACGGTGTGTAGTGAGACAGTGAGGAAGGACAGACAAGTAGATACGGTGTTTAGTGAGACGGTGAGGAAGGACGGACAAGTAGATACGGTGTGTAGTGAGACGGTGAGGAAGGATAGACAAGTAGATACGGTGTGTAGTGAGACGGTGAGGAGTGACAGACAAGTAGATACGGTGTGTAGTGAGACGGTGAGGAAGGACTGACAAGTAGATACGGTGTGTAGTGAGACAGTGAGGAAGGACGGACAAGTAGATACGGTGTGTACTGAGACGGTGAGGAAGGACGGACAAGTAGATGCGGTGTGCAGTGAGACGGTGAGGAAGGACAGACAAGTAGATACGGTGTGTAGTGAGACAGTGAGGAAGGACGGACAAATAGATGCGGTGTGCAGTGAGACGGTGAGGAAGGACAGACAAGTAGATACGGTGTGTAGTGAGACAGTGAGGAAGGACGGACAAGTAGATACGGTGTGTAGTGAGACGGTGAGGAAGGACAGACAAGTAGATACGGTGTGTAGTGAGACGGTGAGGAAGGATAGACAAGTAGTTACAGTGTGTAGTGAGACAGTGAGGATGGACAGACAAGTAGATACGGTGTGTAGTGAGACGGTGAGGAAGGACAGACAAGTAGATACGGTGTGTAGTGAGACGGTGAGGAAGGACAGACAAGTAGATACGGTGTGTAGTGAGACGGTGAGGAAGGACGGACAAGTAGATACGGTGAGTAGTGAGACGGTGATGAAGGACGGACAAGTAGATACGGTGTGTAGTGAGACGGTGAGGAAGGACGGACGAGTAGATACGGTGTGTAGTGAGACGGTGAGGAAGGATAGACAAGTAGATACGGTGTGTAGTGAGACAGTGAGGAAGGACAGACAAGTAGATAGGGTGTGTAATGAGACAGTGAGGAAGGACGGACAAGTAGATACGGTGTGTAGTGAGACGGTGAGGAAGGACGGACAAGTAGATACGGTGAGTAGTGAGACGGTGATGAAGGACGGACAAGTAGATACGGTGTGTAGTGAGACGGTGAGGAAGGACGGACAAGTAGATACGGTGTGTAGTGAGACGGTGAGGAAGGACGGACAAGTAGATACCGTGTGTAGTGAGACGGAGAGGAAGGACAGACAGGTAAATACGGTGTGTAGTGAGACATTGATGAAGGACGGACAAGTAGATATGGTGTGTAGTGAGACGGTGAGGAAGGATAGACAAGTAGATACGGTGTGTAGTGAGACGGTGAGGAAGGACAGACAAGTAGATACGGTGTGTAGTGAGACAGTGAGGAGTGACAGACAAGTAGATACGGTGTGTAGTGAGACGGTGAGGAAGGACAGACAAGTAGATACGGTGTGTAGTGAGACAGTGATGAAGGACGGACAAGTAGATACGGTGTGTAGTGAGACGGTGAGGAAGGACAGACAAGTAGATACGGTGTGCAGTGAGACGGTGAGGAAGGACAGACAAGTAGATACGGTGTGTAGTGAGACAGTGAGGAAGGACGGACAAGTAGATACGGTGTGTAGTGTACGGTGAGGAAGGACGGACAAGTAGATACGGTGTGTAGTGAGACGGTGAGGAAGGATAGACAAGTAGTTACAGGGTGTAGTGAGACAGTGAGGAAGGACAGACAAGTAGATACGGTGTTTAGTGAGACGGTGAGGAAGGACGGACAAGTAGATACGGTGTGTAGTGAGACGGTGAGGAAGGATAGACAAGTATATACGGTGTGTAGTGAGACGGTGAGGAGTGACAGACAAGTAGATACGGTGTGTAGTGAGACGGTGAGGAAGGACTGACAAGTAGATACGGTGTGTAGTGAGACAGTGAGGAAGGACGGACAAGTAGATACGGTGTGTACTGAGACGGTGAGGAAGGACGGACAAGTAGATGCGGTGTGTAGTGAGACGGTGAGGAAGGACAGACAAGTAGATACGGTGAGTAGTGAGACGGTGATGAAGGACGGACAAGTAGATACGGTGTGTAGTGAGACGGTGAGGAAGGATAGACAAGTAGATACGGTGTGTAGTGAGACGGTGAGGAAGGACGGACAAGTAGATACGGTGTGTAGTGAGACATTGATGAAGGACGGACAAGTAGATATGGTGTGTAGTGAGACGGTGAGGAAGGATAGACAAGTAGATACGGTGTGTAGTGAGACGGTGAGGAAGGACAGACAAGTAGATACGGTGTGTAGTGAGACGGTGAGGAAGGATAGACAAGTAGATACGGTGTGTAATGAGACGGTGAGGAAGGACAGACAAGTAGATACGGTGTGTAGTGAGACGGTGAGGAAGGACGGACAAGTAGATACGGTGTGTAGTGAGGCGGTGAGGAAGGACAGACAAGTAGATACGGTGTGTAGTGAGACGGTGAGGAAGGACTGACAAGTAGATACGGTGTGTAGTGAGACAGTGAGGAAGGACGGACGAGTAGATACAGTGTGTAGTGAGACGGTGAGGAAGGACGGACAAGTAGATACGGTGTGTAGTGAGACGGTGAGGAAGGATAGACAAGTAGTTACAGTGTGTAGTGAGACAGTGAGGAAGGACAGACAAGTAGATACGGTGTGTAGTGAGACGGTGAGGAAGGACAGACAAGTAGATACGATGTGTAGTGAGACTGTGAGGAAGGATAGACAAGTATATACGGTGTGTAGTGAGACGGTGAGGAGTGACAGACAAGTAGATACGGTGTGTAGTGAGACGGTGAGGAAGGACTGACAAGTAGATACGGTGTGTAGTGAGACAGTGAGGAAGGACGGACAAGTAGATACGGTGTGTACTGAGACGGTGAGGAAGGACGGACAAGTAGATGCGGTGTGTAGTGAGACGGAGAGGAAGGACAGACAAGTAGATACGGTGTGTAGTGAGACGGTGAGGAAGGACGGACAAGTAGATGCGGTGTGTAGTGAGACGGTGAGGAAGGACGGACAAGTAGATACGGTGTGTCGTGAGACGGTGAGGAAGGGCGGACAAGTAGATACGGTGTGTAGTGAGACGGTGAGGAAGGACAGACAAGTAGATACGGTGTGTAGTGAGACGGTGAGGAAGGACAGACAAGTAGATACGGTGTGTAGTGAGACGGTGAGGAAGGACGGACAAGTAGATGCGGTGTGTAGTGAGACGGTGAGGAAGGACGGACAAGTAGATACGGTGTGTCGTGAGACGGTGAGGAAGGGCGGACAAGTAGATACGGTGTGTAGTGAGACGGTGAGGAAGGACAGACAAGTAGATACGGTGTGTAGTGAGACGGTGAGGAAGGATAGACAAGTAGATACGGTGTGTAGTGAGACGGTGAGGAAGGACAGATAAGTAGATACGGTGTGTAGTGAGACGGTGAGGAAGAACAGACAAGTAGATACGGTGTGTAGTGAGACGGTGAGGAAGGACAGTCAAGTAGATACGGTGTGTAGTGAGATAGAGAGGAAGGACAGACAAGTAGATACGGTGTGTAGTGAGACAGTGAGGAAGGACAGACAAGTAGATACGGTGTGTAGTGAGACGGTGAGGAAGGACGGACAAGTAGATACGGTGTGTAGTGAGACGGTGAGGAAGGATAGACAAGTAGATACGGTGTGTAGTGAGACAGTGAGGAAGGACAGACAAGTAGATACGGTGTGTAGTGAGACGGTGAGGAAGGACGGACAAGTAGATACGGTGTGTAGTGAGACGGTGAGGAAGGACAGACAAGTAGATACGGTGTGTAGTGAGACAGTGAGGAAGGACGGACAAGTAGATACGGTGAGTAGTGAGACAGTGAGGAAGGACGGACAAGTAGATACGGTGTGTAGTGAGACGGTGAGGAAGGACAGACAAGTAGATACGGTGTGTAATGAGACGGTGAGGTGTGACAGACAAGTAGATACATTGTGTAGTGAGACAGTGAGGAAGGACAGACAAGTAGATACGGTGTGTAGTGAGACATTGAGGAAGGACAGACAAGTAGATACGGTGTGTAGTGAGACAGTGAGGAAGGACGGACAAGTAGATACGGTGTGTAGTGAGACGGTGAGGAAGGACGGACAAGTAGATACGGTGTGTAGTGAGACGGTGAGGAAGGACGGACAAGTAGATACGGTGTGTAGTGAGACGGTGAGGAAGGACGGACAAGTAGATACGGTGTGTAGTGAGACGGTGAGGAAACACAGACAAGTAGATACGGTGTGTAATGAGACGGTGAGGAGTTACAGACAAGTAGATACGGTGTGTAGTGAGACGGTGAGGAAGGACGGACAAGTAGATATGGTGTGTAGTGGGACGGTGAGGAAGGACGGACAAGTAGATACGATGTGTAGTGAGACGGTGAGGAAGGACGGACAAGTAGATACGGTGTGTAGTGAGACGGTGAGGAAGGACGGACAAGTAGATACGATGTGTAGTGAGACGGTGAGGAAGGACGGACAAGTAGATACGGTGTGTAGTGAGACGGTGAGGAGTGACAGACAAGTAGATACGGTGTGTAGTGAGACGGTGAGGAAGGACGGACAAGTAGATACGGTGTGTAGTGAGACGGTGAGGAAGGACGGACAAGTAGATACGGTGTGTAGTGAGACGGTGAGGAAGGACGGACAAGTAGATACGGTGTGTAGTGAGACGGTGAGGAAGGACAGACAAGTAGATACGGTGTGTAGTGAGACGGTGAGGAAGGACAGACAAGTAGATACGGTGTGTAGTGAGACGGTGAGGAAGGACAGACAAGTAGATACGGTGTGTAGTGAGACGGTGAGGAAGGACGGACAAGTAGATACGGTGAGTAGTGAGACGGTGATGAAGGACGGACAAGTAGATACGGTGTGTAGTGAGACGGTGAGGAAGGACGGACGAGTAGATACGGTGTGTAGTGAGACGGTGAGGAAGGATAGACAAGTAGATACGGTGTGTAGTGAGACAGTGAGGAAGGACAGACAAGTAGATAGGGTGTGTAATGAGACAGTGAGGAAGGACGGACAAGTAGATACGGTGTGTAGTGAGACGGTGAGGAAGGACGGACAAGTAGATACGGTGAGTAGTGAGACGGTGATGAAGGACGGACAAGTAGATACGGTGTGTAGTGAGACGGTGAGGAAGGACGGACAAGTAGATACGGTGTGTAGTGAGACGGTGAGGAAGGACGGACAAGTAGATACCGTGTGTAGTGAGACGGAGAGGAAGGACAGACAGGTAAATACGGTGTGTAGTGAGACATTGATGAAGGACGGACAAGTAGATATGGTGTGTAGTGAGACGGTGAGGAAGGATAGACAAGTAGATACGGTGTGTAGTGAGACGGTGAGGAAGGACAGACAAGTAGATACGGTGTGTAGTGAGACAGTGAGGAGTGACAGACAAGTAGATACGGTGTGTAGTGAGACGGTGAGGAAGGACAGACAAGTAGATACGGTGTGCAGTGAGACGGTGAGGAAGGATAGACAAGTATATACGGTGTGTAGTGAGACGGTGAGGAGTGACAGACAAGTAGATACGGTGTGTAGTGAGACGGTGAGGAAGGACTGACAAGTAGATACGGTGTGTAGTGAGACAGTGAGGAAGGACGGACAAGTAGATACGGTGTGTACTGAGACGGTGAGGAAGGACGGACAAGTAGATGCGGTGTGTAGTGAGACGGTGAGGAAGGACAGACAAGTAGATACGGTGAGTAGTGAGACGGTGATGAAGGACGGACAAGTAGATACGGTGTGTAGTGAGACGGTGAGGAAGGATAGACAAGTAGATACGGTGTGTAGTGAGACGGTGAGGAAGGACGGACAAGTAGATACGGTGTGTAGTGAGACATTGATGAAGGACGGACAAGTAGATATGGTGTGTAGTGAGACGGTGAGGAAGGATAGACAAGTAGAT
The DNA here is from genome assembly GCF_030144855.1 of Hypanus sabinus. Lineage (NCBI taxonomy): Eukaryota > Metazoa > Chordata > Chondrichthyes > Myliobatiformes > Dasyatidae > Hypanus > Hypanus sabinus. Next base: position 3,202,877 of record NC_082737.1, on the reverse strand, counting down.
ACGGTGTGTAGTGAGACGGTGAGGAAGGACAGACAAGTAGATACGGTGTGTAGTGAGACGGTGAGGAAGGATAGACAAGTAGATACGGTGTGTAATGAGACGGTGAGGAAGGACAGACAAGTAGATACGGTGTGTAGTGAGACAGTGAGGAAGGACGGACAAGTAGATACGGTGTGTAGTGAGGCGGTGAGGAAGGACAGACAAGTAGATACGGTGTGTAGTGAGACGGTGAGGAAGGACTGACAAGTAGATACGGTGTGTAGTGAGACAGTGAGGAAGGATGGACGAGTAGATACAGTGTGTAGTGAGACGGTGAGGAAGGACGGACAAGTAGATACGGTGTGTAGTGAGACGGTGAGGAAGGATAGACAAGTAGTTACAGTGTGTAGTGAGACAGTGAGGAAGGACAGACAAGTAGATACGGTGTGTAGTGAGACGGTGAGGAAGGACAGACAAGTAGATACGATGTGTAGTGAGACTGTGAGGAAGGATAGACAAGTATATACGGTGTGTAGTGAGACGGTGAGGAGTGACAGACAAGTAGATACGGTGTGTAGTGAGACGGTGAGGAAGGACTGACAAGTAGATACGGTGTGTAGTGAGACAGTGAGGAAGGACGGACAAGTAGATACGGTGTGTACTGAGACGGTGAGGAAGGACGGACAAGTAGATGCGGTGTGTAGTGAGACGGAGAGGAAGGACAGACAAGTAGATACGGTGTGTAGTGAGACAGTGAGGAAGGACAGACAAGTAGATACGGTGTTTAGTGAGACGGTGAGGAAGGACGGACAAGTAGATACGGTGTGTAGTGAGACGGTGAGGAAGGATAGACAAGTAGATACGGTGTGTAGTGAGACGGTGAGGAGTGACAGACAAGTAGATACGGTGTGTAGTGAGACGGTGAGGAAGGACTGACAAGTAGATACGGTGTGTAGTGAGACAGTGAGGAAGGACGGACAAGTAGATACGGTGTGTACTGAGACGGTGAGGAAGGACGGACAAGTAGATGCGGTGTGCAGTGAGACGGTGAGGAAGGACAGACAAGTAGATACGGTGTGTAGTGAGACAGTGAGGAAGGACGGACAAGTAGATGCGGTGTGCAGTGAGACGGTGAGGAAGGACAGACAAGTAGATACGGTGTGTAGTGAGACAGTGAGGAAGGACGGACAAGTAGATACGGTGTGTAGTGAGACGGTGAGGAAGGACAGACAAGTAGATACGGTGTGTAGTGAGACGGTGAGGAAGGATAGACAAGTAGTTACAGTGTGTAGTGAGACAGTGAGGATGGACAGACAAGTAGATACGGTGTGTAGTGAGACGGTGAGGAAGGACAGACAAGTAGATACGGTGTGTAGTGAGACGGTGAGGAAGGACAGACAAGTAGATACGGTGTGTAGTGAGACGGTGAGGAAGGACGGACAAGTAGATACGGTGAGTAGTGAGACGGTGATGAAGGACGGACAAGTAGATACGGTGTGTAGTGAGACGGTGAGGAAGGACGGACGAGTAGATACGGTGTGTAGTGAGACGGTGAGGAAGGATAGACAAGTAGATACGGTGTGTAGTGAGACAGTGAGGAAGGACAGACAAGTAGATAGGGTGTGTAATGAGACAGTGAGGAAGGACGGACAAGTAGATACGGTGTGTAGTGAGACGGTGAGGAAGGACGGACAAGTAGATACGGTGAGTAGTGAGACGGTGATGAAGGACGGACAAGTAGATACGGTGTGTAGTGAGACGGTGAGGAAGGACGGACAAGTAGATACGGTGTGTAGTGAGACGGTGAGGAAGGACGGACAAGTAGATACCGTGTGTAGTGAGACGGAGAGGAAGGACAGACAGGTAAATACGGTGTGTAGTGAGACATTGATGAAGGACGGACAAGTAGATATGGTGTGTAGTGAGACGGTGAGGAAGGATAGACAAGTAGATACGGTGTGTAGTGAGACGGTGAGGAAGGACAGACAAGTAGATACGGTGTGTAGTGAGACGGTGAGGAAGGATAGACAAGTAGATACGGTGTGTAATGAGACAGTGAGGAGTGACAGACAAGTAGATACGGTGTGTAGTGAGACAGTGAGGAGTGACAGACAAGTAGATACGGTGTGTAGTGAGACGGTGAGGAAGGACAGACAAGTAGATACGGTGTGTAGTGAGACAGTGATGAAGGACGGACAAGTAGATACGGTGTGTAGTGAGACGGTGAGGAAGGACAGACAAGTAGATACGGTGTGCAGTGAGACGGTGAGGAAGGACAGACAAGTAGATACGGTGTGTAGTGAGACAGTGAGGAAGGACGGACAAGTAGATAGGGTGTGTAGTGTACGGTGAGGAAGGACGGACAAGTAGATACGGTGTGTAGTGAGACGGTGAGGAAGGATAGACAAGTAGTTACAGGGTGTAGTGAGACAGTGAGGAAGGACAGACAAGTAGATACGGTGTTTAGTGAGACGGTGAGGAAGGACGGACAAGTAGATACGGTGTGTAGTGAGACGGTGAGGAAGGATAGACAAGTATATACGGTGTGTAGTGAGACGGTGAGGAGTGACAGACAAGTAGATACGGTGTGTAGTGAGACGGTGAGGAAGGACTGACAAGTAGATACGGTGTGTAGTGAGACAGTGAGGAAGGACGGACAAGTAGATACGGTGTGTACTGAGACGGTGAGGAAGGACGGACAAGTAGATGCGGTGTGTAGTGAGACGGTGAGGAAGGACAGACAAGTAGATACGGTGAGTAGTGAGACGGTGATGAAGGACGGACAAGTAGATACGGTGTGTAGTGAGACGGTGAGGAAGGATAGACAAGTAGATACGGTGTGTAGTGAGACGGTGAGGAAGGACGGACAAGTAGATACGGTGTGTAGTGAGACATTGATGAAGGACGGACAAGTAGATATGGTGTGTAGTGAGACGGTGAGGAAGGATAGACAAGTAGATACGGTGTGTAGTGAGACGGTGAGGAAGGACAGACAAGTAGATACGGTGTGTAGTGAGACGGTGAGGAAGGATAGACAAGTAGATACGGTGTGTAATGAGACGGTGAGGAAGGACAGACAAGTAGATACGGTGTGTAGTGAGACAGTGAGGAAGGACGGACAAGTAGATACGGTGTGTAGTGAGGCGGTGAGGAAGGACAGACAAGTAGATACGGTGTGTAGTGAGACGGTGAGGAAGGACTGACAAGTAGATACGGTGTGTAGTGAGACAGTGAGGAAGGACGGACGAGTAGATACAGTGTGTAGTGAGACGGTGAGGAAGGACGGACAAGTAGATACGGTGTGTAGTGAGACGGTGAGGAAGGATAGACAAGTAGTTACAGTGTGTAGTGAGACAGTGAGGAAGGACAGACAAGTAGATACGGTGTGTAGTGAGACGGTGAGGAAGGACAGACAAGTAGATACGATGTGTAGTGAGACTGTGAGGAAGGATAGACAAGTATATACGGTGTGTAGTGAGACGGTGAGGAGTGACAGACAAGTAGATACGGTGTGTAGTGAGACGGTGAGGAAGGACTGACAAGTAGATACGGTGTGTAGTGAGACAGTGAGGAAGGACGGACAAGTAGATACGGTGTGTACTGAGACGGTGAGGAAGGACGGACAAGTAGATGCGGTGTGTAGTGAGACGGAGAGGAAGGACAGACAAGTAGATACGGTGTGTAGTGAGACGGTGAGGAAGGACGGACAAGTAGATGCGGTGTGTAGTGAGACGGTGAGGAAGGACGGACAAGTAGATACGGTGTGTCGTGAGACGGTGAGGAAGGGCGGACAAGTAGATACGGTGTGTAGTGAGACGGTGAGGAAGGACAGACAAGTAGATACGGTGTGTAGTGAGACGGTGAGGAAGGACAGACAAGTAGATACGGTGTGTAGTGAGACGGTGAGGAAGGACGGACAAGTAGATGCGGTGTGTAGTGAGACGGTGAGGAAGGACGGACAAGTAGATACGGTGTGTCGTGAGACGGTGAGGAAGGGCGGACAAGTAGATACGGTGTGTAGTGAGACGGTGAGGAAGGACAGACAAGTAGATACGGTGTGTAGTGAGACGGTGAGGAAGGATAGACAAGTAGATACGGTGTGTAGTGAGACGGTGAGGAAGGACAGATAAGTAGATACGGTGTGTAGTGAGACGGTGAGGAAGAACAGACAAGTAGATACGGTGTGTAGTGAGACGGTGAGGAAGGACAGTCAAGTAGATACGGTGTGTAGTGAGATAGAGAGGAAGGACAGACAAGTAGATACGGTGTGTAGTGAGACAGTGAGGAAGGACAGACAAGTAGATACGGTGTGTAGTGAGACGGTGAGGAAGGACGGACAAGTAGATACGGTGTGTAGTGAGACGGTGAGGAAGGATAGACAAGTAGATACGGTGTGTAGTGAGACAGTGAGGAAGGACAGACAAGTAGATACGGTGTGTAGTGAGACGGTGAGGAAGGACGGACAAGTAGATACGGTGTGTAGTGAGACGGTGAGGAAGGACAGACAAGTAGATACGGTGTGTAGTGAGACAGTGAGGAAGGACGGACAAGTAGATACGGTGAGTAGTGAGACAGTGAGGAAGGACGGACAAGTAGATACGGTGTGTAGTGAGACGGTGAGGAAGGACAGACAAGTAGATACGGTGTGTAATGAGACGGTGAGGTGTGACAGACAAGTAGATACATTGTGTAGTGAGACAGTGAGGAAGGACAGACAAGTAGATACGGTGTGTAGTGAGACATTGAGGAAGGACAGACAAGTAGATACGGTGTGTAGTGAGACAGTGAGGAAGGACGGACAAGTAGATACGGTGTGTAGTGAGACGGTGAGGAAGGACGGACAAGTAGATACGGTGTGTAGTGAGACGGTGAGGAAGGACGGACAAGTAGATACGGTGTGTAGTGAGACGGTGAGGAAGGACGGACAAGTAGATACGGTGTGTAGTGAGACGGTGAGGAAACACAGACAAGTAGATACGGTGTGTAATGAGACGGTGAGGAGTTACAGACAAGTAGATACGGTGTGTAGTGAGACGGTGAGGAAGGACGGACAAGTAGATATGGTGTGTAGTGGGACGGTGAGGAAGGACGGACAAGTAGATACGATGTGTAGTGAGACGGTGAGGAAGGACGGACAAGTAGATACGGTGTGTAGTGAGACGGTGAGGAAGGACGGACAAGTAGATACGATGTGTAGTGAGACGGTGAGGAAGGACGGACAAGTAGATACGGTGTGTAGTGAGACGGTGAGGAGTGACAGACAAGTAGATACGGTGTGTAGTGAGACGGTGAGGAAGGACGGACAAGTAGATACGGTGTGTAGTGAGACGGTGAGGAAGGACGGACAAGTAGATACGGTGTGTAGTGAGACGGTGAGGAAGGACGGACAAGTAGATACGGTGTGTAGTGAGACGGTGAGGAAGGACAGACAAGTAGATACGGTGTGTAGTGAGACGGTGAGGAAGGATAGACAAGTAGATACGGTGTGTAGTGAGACGTTGAGGAAGGATAGACAAGTAGATACGGTGTGTAGTGAGACGGTGAGGAAGGACGGACAAGTAGATACGGTGTGTAGTGAGACGGTGAGGAAGGACAGACAAGTAGATACGGTGTGTAGTGTGACGTTGAGGAAGGACAGACAAGTAGATACGGTGTGTAGTGAGACGTTGAGGAAGGACGGACAAGTAGATACGGTGTGTAGTGAGATGGTGAGGAAGGACGGACAAGTAGATACGGTGTGTAGTGAGACGGTGAGGAAGGATAGACAAGTAGATACGGTGTGTAATGAGACAGTGAGGAGTGACAGACAAGTAGATACGGTGTGTAATGAGACAGTGAGGAGTGACAGACAAGTAGATACGATGTGTAGTGAGACGGTGAGTAAGGATAGACAAGTAGTTACGGTGTGTAGTGAGCCGGTGAGGAAGTATAGACAAGTAGATACGGTGTGTAGTGAGACGGTGAGGAAGGATAGACAAGTAGATACGGTGTGTAGTGAGACGGTGAGGAAGGATAGACAAGTAGATACGGTGTGTAGTGAGACGGTGAGGAAGGACGGAGAAGTAGATACGGTGTGTAGTGAGACGGTGAGGAAGGATAGACAAGTAGATACGGTGTGTAGTGAGACGGTGAGGAAGGACGGACAAGTAGATACGATGTGTAGTGAGACGGTGAGGAAGGACGGACAAGTAGATACGATGTGTAGTGAGACGGTGAGGAAGGACGGACAAGTAGATACGGTGTGTAGTGAGACGGTGAGGAAGGACAGACAAGTAGATACGGTGTGTAGTGAGACAGTGAGGAAGGACGGACAAGTAGATACGGTGTGTAGTGAGGCGGTGAGGAAGGACAGACAAGTAGATACGGTGTGTAGTGAGACGGTGAGGAAGGACTGACAAGTAGATACGGTGTGTAGTGAGACAGTGAGGAAGGACGGACGAGTAGATACGGTGTGTAGTGAGACGGTGAGGAAGGACGGACAAGTAGATACGGTGTGTAGTGAGACGGTGAGGAAGGATAGACAAGTAGTTACCGTGTGTAGTGAGACAGTGAGGAAGGACAGACAAGTAGATACGGTGTGTAGTGAGACGGTGAGGAAGGACAGACAAGTAGATACGGTGTGTAGTGAGACGGTGAGGAAGGACGGACAAGTAGATACGGTGAGTAGTGAGACGGTGATGAAGGACGGACAAGTAGATACGGTGTGTAGTGAGACGGTGAGGAAGGACGGACAAGTAGATACGGTGTGTAGTGAGACGGTGAGGAAGGATAGACAAGTAGATACGGTGTGTAGTGAGACAGTGAGGAAGGACAGACAAGTAGATACGGTGTGTAATGAGACGTTGAGGAAGGACGGACAAGTAGATACGGTGTGTAGTGAGACGGTGAGGAAGGACGGACAAGTAGATACGGTGTGTAGTGAGACGGTGAGGAAGGACGGACAAGTAGATACGGTGTGTAGTGAGACGGTGAGGAAGGACGGACAAGTAGATACAGTGTGTAGTGAGACGGTGAGGAAGGACGGACAAGTAGATACGGTGTGTAGTGAGACGGTGAGGAAGGACAGACAAGTAGATACGGTGTGTAGTGAGACGGAGAGGAAGGACAGACAAGTAGATACGGTGTGTAGTGAGACATTGATGAAGGACGGACAAGTAGATATGGTGTGTAGTGAGACGGTGAGGAAGGACAGACAAGTAGATACGGTGTGTAGTGAGACGGTGAGGAAGGACAGACAAGTAGATACGGTGTGTAGTGAGACGGTGAGGATGGATAGACAAGTAGATACGGTGTGTAATGAGACAGTGAGGAGTGACAGACAAGTAGATACGGTGTGTAGTGAGACAGTGAGGAGTGACAGACAAGTAGATACGGTGTGTAGTGAGACGGTGAGGAAGGACAGACAAGTAGATACGATGTGTAGTGAGACGGTGAGGAAGGATAGACAAGTAGATACAGTGTGTAGTGAGACGGTGAGGAAGGACAGACAAGTAGATACGGTGTGTAGTGAGACGGTGAGGAAGGATAGACAAGTAGATACGGTGTGTAGTGAGACGGTGAGGAAGGATAGACAAGTAGATACGGTGTGTAGTGAGACGGTGAGGAAGGACGGACAAGTAGATACGGTGTGTAGTGAGACGGTGAGGAAGGATAGACAAGTAGATATGGTGTGTAGTGAGACGGTGAGGTAGGACAGACAAGTAGATACGGTGTGTAGTGAGACGGTGATGAAGGACAGACAAGTAGATACGGTGTGTAATGAGACGGTGAGGAAGGACGGACAAGTAGATACGGTGTGTAGTGAGACGGTGAGGAAGGACGGACAAGTAGATACGGTGTGTAGTGGGACGGTGAGGAAGGACAGACAAATAGATACGGTGTGTAGTGAGACGGTGAGGAAGGACGGACAAGTAGATACGGTGTGTAGTGAGACGGTGAGGAAGGAGAGACAAGTAGATACGGTGTGTAGTGGGACGGTGAGGAAGGACAGACAAATAGATACGGTGTGTAGTGAGACGGTGAGGAAGGACGGACAAGTAGATACGGTGTGTAGTGAGACGGTGAGGAAGGAGAGACAAGTAGGTACAGTGTATAGTGAGATGGTGAGGAAGGATTGACAAGTCAAGTTTATTGTCATTTAACTATGTGCAGTTACAAGGCAAAGTTTCTCTGGACCAGCGTTTAAAACACAGTTGTACACATAACACACAATAACTCAGGAAAGTAAGAATAAAATCTCCAAATGAACTGCACATAAATAAAGTTCATAATTTTCATATTAAGGTACTTAACAAATTGACTAGTGACACTTCGAATGCCATGTGGCAGGGAGTTCAGAAGCTAATGGCCTGAATGAAGAAAGAACTGTTCCACGCTCTTGCCGCTCTCTCAGTGAAGAAGATATAGAACATAGAACAGTACAGCACAGTTCAGGCCCTTTGGCCCACAATGTTGTGCTGACCCTTAAACCCTTCCTCCCATATAACCCCCCACTTTAACTTCCTCCATATACCTGTCTAGTAGTCTCTAAATTTCACTAGAGTATCTGCCTCTACCGCTGACTCAGGCAGTGCATTCCATGCACCAATTACTCTCTGAGTGAAAAAACCTTCCTCTAATGTCCCCCTTGAACTTCCCACCCCTTACCGAAAAGCCATGTTCTCTTGTATTGAGCTGTAGTGCCCTGGTGAAGAGGCACTGGCTGTCCACTCTATCTATTCCTCTTAATATCTTGTATACTTCTATCATGTCTCCACTCATCCTCCTCCTTTCCAAAGAGTAAAGCCCTAGCTCCCTTAAAGATCCCTCTCGTGTTCCCCTGAAACATTTCAATCTCTGTTTATATTTACCTTCTCCATAATATTGTATTGTGAGGGGTGTGGAAAGGGTCAATAAACCTCTGTCACATCTCCCCTCATTCTCCTACGCTCTGGGGAATAAAGTCAAAACTTATTAACCTTTCCCTGTAACTCAGGTTCTCAAGTCCTGGTAACATCCTCGTGAATTTTCTGTAGGTTTAATCTTCCCCAGTTTACACTCACACTCTCTATACCCTTCATCATTGTGTTTACCTTTATTCCCCAGAGCATGAGCAGAGATTTGATAAAATCATAACCTATTCAACGTTTCCTGTAACCAACCTGACCGGGGTTTTATCCTGTGTCCACTCCCTCTCTAATGTCTGCTGTCCATTACAGATGATCCACACCTTCCACTCCACAATACTGACCCATTATAAATCTGGCAACAGTAATCCTGTGACTATTTCCTCTCTAGTATCTGTATCTGCTCCTGTCCCTCTGCTCTATACAGACCCCTCACTGGAGCCATGGTTGTTAGAGGAGACTCATTCATATCAGAGCCTCAGGCTAGTTGTTTGTTTGCTTTGCATAATTTTTCAAAACCTACACCAACTGTTCCACTGCCCAGTTCTGTTTCATTGCTTCGAGAAGCCGGTGTGGAAAGTGGTCGTTGACCTGTCACTAAGTCTGACGCCACTCACAGCAAAGAGTGAGGAGGTTGCAGGTGGTCCCATCTCCCTCCAGTTCACACAGAAACACCTCATCAGGAGACACACGTGAGTAGAAATCCCTGAAACTGATTGAACCTGAAAATTTGTCTTGTTCTTTGTTTTTGTGTGTTGCAGACAGAGAAAGAGTAAATAAATAAAGGTAGATGGAGCTCTTCTGTCTCATCCATCTGTGAGTTTTCAGGAAGGGATTACTCACCTCCGTCTAGGATTCAGTCACCTCCTTCCGTGGGGACTCTGGGGTATCTCACCTCTGTGGGTCCTCACTGAGGAAGGTTTCATCTGTCCCTGGGGGGTCTCAGTGAGGGAGGGATGAATCTATCCCACTGTAGATGGATATCCCTTTTCAATCCTCAGTTCCCATCCCAATTTACACCTTGTCCTCAGCCTCAAAGTGTCATTTCTCATCGAATTAATTCCGATCTTTCATTTTCAGAATGTCACTGGCTGAACTGAGGGTTCTGCTGCTGATCCTGGGTTTTCTGGGTGAGTAATGTCTTGCAGGGACAAACAAACTGGGCTGTGTACAGTAAGAGGAAGTAGATGTTATTTATTGTTTCTGTAGACGAGCAGAGACTATTTAATGTATTTAATGGGGGAAAAGTACTGTATTCGTCACTTCCACCCTGGGAAAACAGTTTCTGTCTCTTCACTCAAACTATACACTCTGGTATTAGTCACTTCCACCCAGGGAAACCTGTCTCTGTCTCTCCACTCAATCTAGACAACCTGGCATTCTTCTCTCCCACCCTGGGAGAATGGTCCCTCTCTCTTCATTCGATCTATACCTGATGGTATTAGTCACTTCCACCCTGTGAAAGCAGTCTCTGTCTCTTCACCTGATCTATGCTCCCTTGTATTTGTCACTTCCAAGATGGGAAAACCATCCATTCTATTCACCTGATCTATACCCCATTGTAGTAGTCACTTCCACCCTGGAAAGCAGACTCTTTCTGCTCACTCGATCTGTACCCCCTTCTATGAGTTACTTTCACCCTGGAAAAACAGTCTCTGTCTCTTCACTCGATCTGTACCCCCTAGTTTTAATCACTTTCACTCTGGAAAAACAGTCTCTGTCTCTGCACTCGATCTTTCCTCCCTGTTAGTAGTCACTTCCACCCTGGGAAAACAGTGTCTGTCTCTTCACTCAATCTGCACCCCCTGGGATTCGTCACTTCCACCGTGGGAAAACAGTCTTGGTGTCTTCAGTCGAACTATACCCCTGGTATTAGTCACTTCCACCCTGGGAAAACAGTCGCTGTCTCTTCACTCGAACTATACCCCTGGTATTCGTCACTTCCACCCTGGGAAACCTATCTCTGTCTCTCCACTCAATCTATACAAGCTGGCATTCTTCTCTCCCACCCTGGGAGAACAGTCTCTGTCTCTTCACTCGATCGATACCTGGTGGTATTATTCACTTCCACCCTGGGAAAACAGTCTCTTTCTCTTCACTCAATCTATACCCCCTGCTATGTTACTTCCACCCTGGGAAAACAGTCTCTGTCTCTTCACTCGAACTATACCCCTGGCATTAGTCACTTCCACCCTGGGAAAACAATCTCTGTCTCTGCACTCGATCTTTCCTCCCTGTTATTAGTCACTTCCACCCTGGGAAAACAGTGTCTGTCTATTCACTCGATCTGTAGCCCATGGTTTTAATCACTTTCATTCTGGAAAAACAGTCTCTGTCTCTGCACTCGATCTTTCCTCCCTGTAGTAGTCACTTCTACCCTGGGAAAATGGTGACTGGCTCTTCACTCGATAAATAGCTCCTGGTATTAGTCACTTTCACACTGAGAAAGCGGTCTCTGTCACTTCACGTGATCTGTATCCCCTGGTTTTCGTCACTTCCACCCGGGTAAAACTGTCTCGGTGTCGTTAGTCGAACTATACCCCTGGTATTACTCAATTCCACCCTGGGAAATCTGTCTCTGTCTCTTCACTCAATCTAAAAAACCTGGCAGTATTCTCTCCAACAATGGGAAAACAGTCTCTGTCTCTTCACTCGATCTATACCTGTTGGTATTAGTCACTTCCACCCTGAAAAAACAGCCTCTGTTGTCACTCGATCTCTTGCCCTTTGTATTAGTCACTTGCACCGTGTGAAAACAGTCTCTGTCTGTTCACTTGATAAATACTCCCTGGTATTAGCCACTAGCACCTTGGGAAAACAGTCACTGTCTCTTCACTCGATTTTGTACCCGATCTTATTAGTCACCTCACCATCGGAAAGCAGACACTGCATCTTCACTCGATCTATACCCGATGGTATTAGTCACTTCCACCCTGGAAAAACAGTCTCTGTCTGTTCACTCGATCTCTTACCCTTTGTATTAGTCAGTTCCACCCTGTGAAAACATCTGTGTCTCTTCACACGATAAATACCCCCTGGTATTAGCCACTTCCACCCTCGGAAAACAGTCTCTGTCTCTTCACTCGATCCGTACCCCCTGGTATTAGTTACTTGACCCTTGGGAAACAGTCTCTGTCTCTTCACTCGAAGTACATCCCTGGTATTAGTGACTTACACCCAGGGAAACTTGTCTCTGTCTCTTCACTCGATCTGTACCGCCTGGTTTTAGTCACTTCCACCCTGGGAAAACAGTCTCTGTCTCTTCAATCGAACTGCAGCCCCTAGTTTTAATCACTTTCACTCTGGAAAAACAGTCTCTGTCTCTGCACTCGATCTTTCCTCCCTGTTATTAGTCACTTCCACCCTGGGAAACCTGTCTCTGTCTCTTCACTCAATCTATACAACCTGGCAGTATTCTCTCCCCCCCCCCCTCCCCCCCGTGAGAACACTCTGTATCTGCACTCGTTCTTTCCTCCCTGGCGGTAGTCACTTCCACCCTGGGAAAACAGTCTCTTTCTGTTCAGTCAATCTGTACCCCCTTCTATTATTCACCTCCAACCTGGGAAAACAGCCTCTGTCTGTTCACTGGATCTATATCCCCTGGTATTAGTCACTTCCACCCTGGGAAAATAATCTCTGTCTCTGCACTCGATCTATCCCCCCTGGTTTTGGTCCCTTCCACCCTGGCAAAACAGTCTCTGTCTCTTCACTCAATCTATACCCGATGGTATTAGTCACTTCCACCCTGACAAAACAGTCTCTTTCTCTTCACTCAATCTAAACAACCTGGCATTATTCTCTCCCATCCTGGGAAAACAGTCTCTGTCTGTTCACTTGATCTCTTACCCTTTGTATTAGTCAGTTCCACCCTGTGAAAACAGTCTCTGTCTCTTCATACGATAAATACACCCTGGTATTAGCCACTTCCACCCTGGGAAAACAGTCTCTGTCTCTTCACTTGAAGTACATCCCTGGTATTAGTGACTTACACCCGGGGAAACTTGTCTCTGTCTCTTCACTCGAACTATACCCCTTGTATTAGTCACTTCCACCCTGGGACAACAGTCTCTGTCTCTTCACTCGAACTATACATCTGGAATTAGTCACTTCCACCCTGTGAAAACAGTCTGTGTCTCTTCACACGATCCATACCCCCTGGTATTAGTTACTTCCACCTTGGGAAAACTGTCACTGTCTCTTCACTCGATTTTGTACACAATCATATTCGTCACTTCCACCTTGGGAAAACAGTCACTGCATCCTCACTCAAACTATAATGCTTTGAATTAGTCACTTCCAGCCTGTGAAAACAGTGTCTGTCCCTACACTCGATCTATACACCCAGGTATTAGTCACTTCCACCCTGGAAAAACAGTCTCTGTCCGTTCACTCGATCTCTTACCCTTTGTATTAGTCAGTTCCACCCTGTGAAAACAGTCTGTGTCTCTTCACACGATAAATACCCCCTGCTATTAGCCACTTCCACCCTTGGAAAACAGTCTCTGTCTCTTCACTCGATCCATACCCCCTGCTATTAGTTACTTCCACCTTGGGAAAACAGTCACTGCATCTTCACTCAATCTCTAACCCCTGGTTTTAGTCACTTCCACCCTGGCAAAACAGTCTCTGTCACTTCACTCGATCTATTCCCGATGGTATTAGTCACTTCCACCCTGGAAAAACAGTCTCTGTCTCTTCACTCAATCTACATCCGATGGTATTAGTCACTTCCACCCTGGAAAAACACTCTGTCTGTTCACTCGATCTCTTACCCTTTGTATTGTTCAGTCCCACCCTGTGAAAACAGTCTGTGTCTCTTCACATGATAAATACCCCCCGGTATTAGCCACTTCCACCCTCGGAAAACAGTCTCTGTCTCTTCACTCGATCCATACGCCCTGGTATTAGTTACTTCCACCTTGGGAAAACTGTCACTGTCTCTTCACTCGATTTTGTACCCGATCATATTCGTCACTTCCACCTTGGGAAAACAGTCACTGCATCCTCACTCAATCTATAACCCTTTGAATTAGTCACTTCCACCCTTGAAAAACAGTCTCTGTCTCTGCACTCGATCTTTCCTCCCTGTTATTAGGCACTTCCACCCTGGGAAAACAGTCTCTGTCGTTTACTCAATCTCTTACCCCTTGTATTAGCCACCCTGGGAAAACAGTCTGTGCCTCTTCACTCGAACTATACCCTAGTATTCGTCACTTCCACCCTGGGAAACCTATCTCTGTCTCTTCTCTCAATCTATACAACTTGGCATTCTTCTCTCCCACCCTGGGATAACAGACTCTGTCTCTTCATTCGATCTATACCTGATGGTCTTAGTCACTTCCAGCCTGGGAAAACAGTCTGTGTCCGTTCACTCGATCTATATCGCCTGGAAGTAGTCACTTCCACCCTTGAAAAACAGTTTCTGTCTCTGCACTCGATCTTTCCTCCCTGTTAGTAGGCACTTCCACCCTGGGAAAACAGTCTCTGTCTCTTCACTCGAACTATACCCTGGTATTCGTCACTTGAACCCTGGGAAACCTATCTCTGTCTCTTCACTCAATCTATACAATCTGGCATTCTTCTCTCCCACCCTGGGAGAACAGTCTCTTTCTCTTCATTCGATCTATACCTGATGGTATTAGTCACTTCCAGCCTGTGAAAACAGTCTCTGTCTCTTCACTTGAAGTACATCCCTGGTATTAGTGACTTACACCCGGGGAAACTTGTCTCTGTCTCTTCACTCGAACTATACCCCTTGTATTAGTCACTTCCACCCTGGGACAACAGTCTCTGTCTCTTCACTCAAACTATACAACTGGAATTAGTCACTTCCACCCTGGGAAAATAATCTCTGTCACTTCACTCGATCTATTCCCGATGGTATTAGCCACTTCCACCCTGGGAAAACAGTCTCTGTCTCTTCACTTGAAGTACATCCTTGGTATTAGTGACTTATACCTGGGGAAACTTGTTTCGGTCTCTTCACTCAGTCTATACAACCTGACTTATTCTCTCCCAGCCTGTGAAAACAGTCTCTGTCTCTGCACTCGATCTTTCCTCCCTGGCGGTAGTGACTTCCACACTGGAAAAACAGTCTCTGTCTCGATGCTTGAACTATACCCCCTGTTATCAGTCACTTCCACCCTGGAAAGCAGTCCCTTTCTGCTCACTTGATCTGTACCCCCTTCGATTTGTCACCTCCACCCTGGGAAAACAGACTCTTTTTCATCACTTGAACTATACACCTGGTATTAGTCACTTCCACCCTGGGAAGCAGTCTCTGTCTGTTCACTCGATATTTCCTCCCTTGTATTAGTCAGTTCCACCTGGCAACCTGGCATTATTCTCTCCCACCCTGGAAAAACTGTCTCTGTCCCTTGACATGATCTGTACCCCCTGATATTTGTCACTTCCACCCTGGGAAAACAGTCTCTGTCTCTTCACTCGATGTATATGCCCTGTTATTAGTTATTTCCACCCTGGGGAAAATAGTCTCTGTCTCTTCACATGATCTATACCCCTTTGTATTAGTCATTTCCACCCTGGGAAAACAGTCTCTGTCTCTTCACTCGATCTGTACCCCCTAGTTTTAATCACTTTCACTCTGGAAAAACAGTCTCTGTATCTGCACTCGATCTTTCCTCCCTGGCGGTAGTCACTTCCACCCGGGGAAAACAGTCTTTTTCTGTTCACTCGATCTGTACCCCCTTCTATTAGTCACCACCAACCTGGGAAAACAGCCTCTGTCTCTTCACTCGATCTATATCCCCTGGTATTAGTCACTTCCACCCTGGGAAAACAGTCTCTGTCTCTTCACTCGATCTGTACCCCTGGTATTAGTCACTTCCACCCTGGGAAAACAGTCTCTGTCTCTTCACTCGATCTATATCCCCTGGTATTAGTTACTTCCACCCTGGGAAAACAGTCTCTGCGTCTTCACCAGATCGAAACCCCCTTCTGTTAGTCACTTGCACACTGGGAAAACGGTCTCTGTCTGTTCACTCGATTTTGTACCCGATCTTATTAGTCACCTCACCCTGGGAAAACAGTCACTGCATCTTCACTCGATCTATAACCCCTTGTATGAGTCACTTCCAGCCTGTGAAAACAGTCTCTGTCTCTTCACTCGAACTATACCCCTTGTATTAGTCACTTCCATCCTGGAAAAACAGTCTCTGTCTGTTCACTCAATCTATACCCGATGGTATTAGTCACTTCCACCCTGGAAAAACACTCTGTCTGTTCACTCAATCTCTTACCCTTTGTATTATTCAGTTCCACCCTGTGAAAACAGTCTGTGTCTCTTCACTCGATCCATACGCCCTGGTATTAGTTACTTCCACCTTGGGAAAACTGTCACTGTCTCTTCACTCGATTTTGTACCCGATCATATTCGTCACTTCCACCCTGGAAAAACACTCTGTCTGTTCACTCGATCTCTTATCCTTTGTATTATTCAGTTCCACCCTGTGAAAACAGTCTGTGTCTCTTCACATGATAAATACCCCCTGGTATTAGCCACTTCCACCCTCGGAATACAGTCTCTGTCCCTTCACACGATCCATACCCCCTGGCAGTAGTTCCACCTTGGGAAAACAGTCACTGCATCTTCACTCAATCTCTAACCCCTTGTATTAGTCACTTCCAGCCTGTGACAACAGTCTCTGTCCCGACACTCGATCTATACACCCAGGTATTAGTCACTTCCATCCTGGAAAAACTGTCACTGTCTCTGCACTCGATCTTTCCTCCCTGTAGTAGTCACTTCCACCCTGGGAAAATGGAGTCTGGCTCTTCACTCTATAAATACCTCCAGGTATTAGTCACTTCCACACTGAGAAAACGGTCTCTGTCACTTCACGCGATCTGTATCCACTGGTTTTCGTCACTTCCACCCTGGTAATACAGTCTCGGTGCCTTTAGTCGAACTATATCCCTGGTATTACTCACTTCCACCCTGGGAAACCTGTCTCTGTCTCTTCACTCGAACTATACCTGATGGTATTAGTCAGTTCCACCCTGGAAAAACAGTCTCTGTCTCTTCACTCGATCAAAACACCCTGGTATTAATCAGGTCCAACCTGGGAAAACAGTCTCTTTCTCATCACTTGAACTATACACCTTGTATTAGTGATTTCCACCCTGGAAAGCAGTCTCTGTCTGTTCACTCGATATTTCCCCCCTTGTATTAGTCACTTGCACCCTGGGAAAACAGTCTCTGTCTCTTTACTCGATCTGTAGCCCATGGGTTTTAATCACTTTCACTCTGGAAAAACAGTCTCTGTCTCTGCACTCGATCTTTCCTCCCTGTTATTAGTCACTTCCACCCTGGGAAAACAGTGTCTGTCTATTCACTCGATCTGTAGCCCATGGTTTTAATCACTTTCATTCTGGAAAAACAGTGTCTGTCTCTGCACTCGATCTTTCCTCCCTGTTATTAGTCACTTCCACCCTGGGAAAACAGTCTGTGTCACTTCACTCAATCTATACAACCTGGCAATATTCTCTCCCCCCCCCCCCCCATGAAAACAGTCTCTGTATCTGCACTCGTTCTTTCCTCCCTGGGGGTAGTCACTTCCACCCTGGGAAAACAGTCTCTGTCTCTTCACTCGAACTATACCCTGGTATTGGTCACTTCTACCCTGGGAAACCTATCTCTGTCTCTTCACTCAATCTATACAACCTGGCATTCTTCTCTCCCACCCTGGGAGAACAGTCTCTGTCTCTTCATTCGATCTATACCTGATGGTCTTAGTCACTTCCAGCCTGGGAAAACAGTCTCTGTATGTTCACTCGATCTATATTGCCTGGAACTAGTCACTTCCACCCTTGAAAAACAGTCTCTGTCTCTGCACTCGATCTTTCCTCCCTGTTAGTAGGCACTTCCACCCTGGGGAAACAGTCTCTGTCTCTTCACTCGAACTATACCCTAATATTCGTCACTTGCACCCTGGGAAACCTATCTCTGTCTCTTCACTCAATCTAAACAATCTGGCATTCTTCTCTCCCACCCTGGGAGAACCGTCTCTGTCTCTTCATTCGATCTATACCTGATGGTATTAGTCACTTCCAGCCTGTGAAAACAGTCACTGTCTCTTCACTCGATTTTGTACCCGATCTTATTAGTCACCTCACCCTAGGAGAACAGTCACTGCATCTTCACTCGATCTATAACCCCTTGTATGAGTCACTTCCAGCCTGTGAAAACAGTCTCTGTCTCTTCACTCAATCTGTACACCCAGGTAGTAATCACTTCCATCCTGGAGAAACAGTCTCTGTCTCTTCACTCAATCTATACCCGATGGTATTAGTCACTTCCACCTTGGAAAAACAGTCTCTGTCTCTTCACTCAATCTATACCCGATGGTATTAGTCACTTCCACCCTGGAAAAACAGTCTCTGTCTCTTCACTCAATCTATACCCGATGGTATTAGTCACTTCCACCCTGGAAAAACAGTCTCTGTCTCTTCACTCAATCTAAACAACCTGGCATTATTCTCTCCCATCCTGGAAAAACATTCTGTCTGTTCACTCGGTCTCTTACCCTTTGTATTGTTCAGTTCCACCCTGTGAAAACAGTCTGTGTCTCTTCACATGATAAATACCCCCTGGTATTAGCCACTTCCACCCTCGGAAAACAGTCTCTGTCTCTTCACTCGATCCATACGCCCTGGTATTAGTTACTTCCACCTTGGGAAAACTGTCACTGTCTCTTCACTCGATTTTGTACCCGATCATATTCGTCACTTCCACCTTGGGAAAACAGTCACTGCATCCTCACTCAATCTATAACCCTTTGAATTAGTCACTTCCAGCCTGTGAAAACAGTGTCTGTCCCTACACTCGATCTATAAACCCAGGTATTAGTCACTTCCACCCTGGAAAAACAGTCTCTGTCCGTTCACTCGATCTCTTACCCTTTGTATTAGTCAGTTCCACCCTGTGAAAACAGTCTGTGTCTCTTCACACGATAAATACCCGCTGCTATTAGCCACTTCCACCCTTGGAAAACAGTCTCTGTCTCTTCACTCGATCCATACCCCCTGCTATTAGTCACTTCCACCCTGGCAAAACAGTCTCTGTCACTTCACTCAATCTATACAATCTGGCATTCTTCTCTCCCACCCTGGGAGAACAGTCTCTGTCTCTTCATTCGATCTATACCTGATGGTATTAGTCACTTCCACCCTTGAAAAACAGTCTCTGTCTCTGCACTCGATCTTTCCTCCCTGTTAGTAGGCACTTCCACCCTGGGAAAACAGTCTCTGTCTCTTCACTCGAACTATACCCTAGTATTCGTCACTTGAACCCTGGGAAACCTATCTCTGTCTCTTCACTCAATCTATACAATCTGGCATTCTTCTCTCCCACCCTGGGAGAACAGTCTCTGTCTCTTCATTCGATCTATACCTGATGGTATTAGCCACTTCCACCCTGGGAAAACAGTCTCTGTCTTTTCACTCGATCCATACGCCCTGGTATTAGTTACTTCCATCTTGGGAAAACTGTCACTGTCTCTTCACTCGATTTTGTGCCCGATCATATTCGTCACTTCCACCTTGGGAAAACAGTCACTGCATCCTCACTCAAACTATAACCCTTTGAATTAGTCACTTCCAGCCTGTGAAAACAGTGTCTGTCCCTACACTCGATCTATACACCCAGGTATTAGTCACTTCCACCCTGGAAAAACAGTCTCTGTCCGTTCACTCGATCACTTACCCTTTGTATTAGTCAGTTCCACCCTGTGAAAACAGTCTGTGTCTCTTCACACGATAAATACCCCCTGCTATTAGCCACTTCCACCCTTGGAAAACAGTCTCTGTCTCTTCACTCGATCCATACCCCCTGCTATTAGTTACTTCCACCTTGGGAAAACAGTCACTGCATCTTCACTCAATCTCTAACCCCTGGTTTTAGTCACTTCCACCCTGGCAAAACAGTCTCTGTCACTTCACTCGATCTATTCCCGATGGTATTAGTCACTTCCACCCTGGAAAAACAGTCTCTGTCTCTTCACTCAATCTACATCCGATGGTATTAGTCACTTCCACCCTGGAAAAACACTCTGTCTGTTCACTCGATCTCTTACCCTTTGTATTGTTCAGTCCCACCCTGTGAAAACAGTCTGTGTCTCTTCACATGATAAATACCCCCCGGTATTAGCCACTTCCACCCTCGGAAAACAGTCTCTGTCTCTTCACTCGATCCATACGCCCTGGTATTAGTTACTTCCACCTTGGGAAAACTGTCACTGTCTCTTCACTCGATTTTGTACCCGATCATATTCGTCACTTCCACCTTGGGAAAACAGTCACTGCATCCTCACTCAATCTATAACCCTTTGAATTAGTCACTTCCACCCTTGAAAAACAGTCTCTGTCTCTGCACTCGATCTTTCCTCCCTGTTATTAGGCACTTCCACCCTGGGAAAACAGTCTCTGTCGTTTACTCAATCTCTTACCCCTTGTATTAGCCACCCTGGGAAAACAGTCTGTGCCTCTTCACTCGAACTATACCCTAGTATTCGTCACTTCCACCCTGGGAAACCTATCTCTGTCTCTTCTCTCAATCTATACAACTTGGCATTCTTCTCTCCCACCCTGGGATAACAGACTCTGTCTCTTCATTCGATCTATACCTGATGGTCTTAGTCACTTCCAGCCTGGGAAAACAGTCTGTGTCCGTTCACTCGATCTATATCGCCTGGAAGTAGTCACTTCCACCCTTGAAAAACAGTTTCTGTCTCTGCACTCGATCTTTCCTCCCTGTTAGTAGGCACTTCCACCCTGGGAAAACAGTCTCTGTCTCTTCACTCGAACTATACCCTGGTATTCGTCACTTGAACCCTGGGAAACCTATCTCTGTCTCTTCACTCAATCTATACAATCTGGCATTCTTCTCTCCCACCCTGGGAGAACAGTCTCTTTCTCTTCATTCGATCTATACCTGATGGTATTAGTCACTTCCAGCCTGTGAAAACAGTCTCTGTCTCTTCACTTGAAGTACATCCCTGGTATTAGTGACTTACACCCGGGGAAACTTGTCTCTGTCTCTTCACTCGAACTATACCCCTTGTATTAGTCACTTCCACCCTGGGACAACAGTCTCTGTCTCTTCACTCAAACTATACAACTGGAATTAGTCACTTCCACCCAGGGAAAATAATCTCTGTCACTTCACTCGATCTATTCCCGATGGTATTAGCCACTTCCACCCTGGGAAAACAGTCTCTGTCTCTTCACTTGAAGTACATCCTTGGTATTAGTGACTTATACCTGGGGAAACTTGTTTCGGTCTCTTCACTCAGTCTATACAACCTGACTTATTCTCTCCCAGCCTGTGAAAACAGTCTCTGTCTCTGCACTCGATCTTTCCTCCCTGGCGGTAGTGACTTCCACACTGGAAAAACAGTCTCTGTCTCGATGCTTGAACTATACCCCCTGTTATCAGTCACTTCCACCCTGGAAAGCAGTCCCTTTCTGCTCACTTGATCTGTACCCCCTTCGATTTGTCACCTCCACCCTGGGAAAACAGACTCTTTTTCATCACTTGAACTATACCCCTGGTATTAGTCACTTCCACCCTGGGAAAACAGTCTCTGTCTCTTCACTCGATCTGTACCCCTGGTATTAGTCACTTCCACCCTGGGAAAACAGTCTCTGTCTCTTCACTCGATCTATATCCCCTGGTATTAGTTACTTCCACCCTGGGAAAACAGTCTCTGCGTCTTCACCAGATCGAAACCCCCTTCTGTTAGTCACTTGCACACTGGGAAAACGGTCTCTGTCTGTTCACTCGATTTTGTACCCGATCTTATTAGTCACCTCACCCTGGGAAAACAGTCACTGCATCTTCACTCGATCTATAACCCCTTGTATGAGTCACTTCCAGCCTGTGAAAACAGTCTCTGTCTCTTCACTCGAACTATACCCCTTGTATTAGTCACTTCCATCCTGGAAAAACAGTCTCTGTCTGTTCACTCAATCTATACCCGATGGTATTAGTCACTTCCACCCTGGAAAAACACTCTGTCTGTTCACTCAATCTCTTACCCTTTGTATTATTCAGTTCCACCCTGTGAAAACAGTCTGTGTCTCTTCACTCGATCCATACGCCCTGGTATTAGTTACTTCCACCTTGGGAAAACTGTCACTGTCTCTTCACTCGATTTTGTACCCGATCATATTCGTCACTTCCACCCTGGAAAAACACTCTGTCTGTTCACTCGATCTCTTATCCTTTGTATTATTCAGTTCCACCCTGTGAAAACAGTCTGTGTCTCTTCACATGATAAATACCCCCTGGTATTAGCCACTTCCACCCTCGGAATACAGTCTCTGTCCCTTCACACGATCCATACCCCCTGGCAGTAGTTCCACCTTGGGAAAACAGTCACTGCATCTTCACTCAATCTCTAACCCCTTGTATTAGTCACTTCCAGCCTGTGACAACAGTCTCTGTCCCGACACTCGATCTATACACCCAGGTATTAGTCACTTCCATCCTGGAAAAACTGTCACTGTCTCTGCACTCGATCTTTCCTCCCTGTAGTAGTCACTTCCACCCTGGGAAAATGGAGTCTGGCTCTTCACTCTATAAATACCTCCAGGTATTAGTCACTTCCACACTGAGAAAACGGTCTCTGTCACTTCACGCGATCTGTATCCACTGGTTTTCGTCACTTCCACCCTGGTAATACAGTCTCGGTGCCTTTAGTCGAACTATATCCCTGGTATTACTCACTTCCACCCTGGGAAACCTGTCTCTGTCTCTTCACTCGAACTATACCTGATGGTATTAGTCAGTTCCACCCTGGAAAAACAGTCTCTGTCTCTTCACTCGATCAAAACACCCTGGTATTAATCAGGTCCAACCTGGGAAAACAGTCTCTTTCTCATCACTTGAACTATACACCTTGTATTAGTGATTTCCACCCTGGAAAGCAGTCTCTGTCTGTTCACTCGATATTTCCCCCCTTGTATTAGTCACTTGCACCCTGGGAAAACAGTCTCTGTCTCTTTACTCGATCTGTAGCCCATGGGTTTTAATCACTTTCACTCTGGAAAAACAGTCTCTGTCTCTGCACTCGATCTTTCCTCCCTGTTATTAGTCACTTCCACCCTGGGAAAACAGTGTCTGTCTATTCACTCGATCTGTAGCCCATGGTTTTAATCACTTTCATTCTGGAAAAACAGTGTCTGTCTCTGCACTCGATCTTTCCTCCCTGTTATTAGTCACTTCCACCCTGGGAAAACAGTCTGTGTCACTTCACTCAATCTATACAACCTGGCAATATTCTCTCCCCCCCCCCCCCATGAAAACAGTCTCTGTATCTGCACTCGTTCTTTCCTCCCTGGGGGTAGTCACTTCCACCCTGGGAAAACAGTCTCTGTCTCTTCACTCGAACTATACCCTGGTATTGGTCACTTCTACCCTGGGAAACCTATCTCTGTCTCTTCACTCAATCTATACAACCTGGCATTCTTCTCTCCCACCCTGGGAGAACAGTCTCTGTCTCTTCATTCGATCTATACCTGATGGTCTTAGTCACTTCCAGCCTGGGAAAACAGTCTCTGTATGTTCACTCGATCTATATTGCCTGGAACTAGTCACTTCCACCCTTGAAAAACAGTCTCTGTCTCTGCACTCGATCTTTCCTCCCTGTTAGTAGGCACTTCCACCCTGGGGAAACAGTCTCTGTCTCTTCACTCGAACTATACCCTAATATTCGTCACTTGCACCCTGGGAAACCTATCTCTGTCTCTTCACTCAATCTAAACAATCTGGCATTCTTCTCTCCCACCCTGGGAGAACCGTCTCTGTCTCTTCATTCGATCTATACCTGATGGTATTAGTCACTTCCAGCCTGTGAAAACAGTCACTGTCTCTTCACTCGATTTTGTACCCGATCTTATTAGTCACCTCACCCTAGGAGAACAGTCACTGCATCTTCACTCGATCTATAACCCCTTGTATGAGTCACTTCCAGCCTGTGAAAACAGTCTCTGTCTCTTCACTCAATCTGTACACCCAGGTAGTAATCACTTCCATCCTGGAGAAACAGTCTCTGTCTCTTCACTCAATCTATACCCGATGGTATTAGTCACTTCCACCTTGGAAAAACAGTCTCTGTCTCTTCACTCAATCTATACCCGATGGTATTAGTCACTTCCACCCTGGAAAAACAGTCTCTGTCTCTTCACTCAATCTATACCCGATGGTATTAGTCACTTCCACCCTGGAAAAACAGTCTCTGTCTCTTCACTCAATCTAAACAACCTGGCATTATTCTCTCCCATCCTGGAAAAACATTCTGTCTGTTCACTCGGTCTCTTACCCTTTGTATTGTTCAGTTCCACCCTGTGAAAACAGTCTGTGTCTCTTCACATGATAAATACCCCCTGGTATTAGCCACTTCCACCCTCGGAAAACAGTCTCTGTCTCTTCACTCGATCCATACGCCCTGGTATTAGTTACTTCCACCTTGGGAAAACTGTCACTGTCTCTTCACTCGATTTTGTACCCGATCATATTCGTCACTTCCACCTTGGGAAAACAGTCACTGCATCCTCACTCAATCTATAACCCTTTGAATTAGTCACTTCCAGCCTGTGAAAACAGTGTCTGTCCCTACACTCGATCTATAAACCCAGGTATTAGTCACTTCCACCCTGGAAAAACAGTCTCTGTCCGTTCACTCGATCTCTTACCCTTTGTATTAGTCAGTTCCACCCTGTGAAAACAGTCTGTGTCTCTTCACACGATAAATACCCGCTGCTATTAGCCACTTCCACCCTTGGAAAACAGTCTCTGTCTCTTCACTCGATCCATACCCCCTGCTATTAGTCACTTCCACCCTGGCAAAACAGTCTCTGTCACTTCACTCAATCTATACAATCTGGCATTCTTCTCTCCCACCCTGGGAGAACAGTCTCTGTCTCTTCATTCGATCTATACCTGATGGTATTAGTCACTTCCACCCTTGAAAAACAGTCTCTGTCTCTGCACTCGATCTTTCCTCCCTGTTAGTAGGCACTTCCACCCTGGGAAAACAGTCTCTGTCTCTTCACTCGAACTATACCCTAGTATTCGTCACTTGAACCCTGGGAAACCTATCTCTGTCTCTTCACTCAATCTATACAATCTGGCATTCTTCTCTCCCACCCTGGGAGAACAGTCTCTGTCTCTTCATTCGATCTATACCTGATGGTATTAGCCACTTCCACCCTGGGAAAACAGTCTCTGTCTTTTCACTCGATCCATACGCCCTGGTATTAGTTACTTCCATCTTGGGAAAACTGTCACTGTCTCTTCACTCGATTTTGTGCCCGATCATATTCGTCACTTCCACCTTGGGAAAACAGTCACTGCATCCTCACTCAAACTATAACCCTTTGAATTAGTCACTTCCAGCCTGTGAAAACAGTGTCTGTCCCTACACTCGATCTATACACCCAGGTATTAGTCACTTCCACCCTGGAAAAACAGTCTCTGTCCGTTCACTCGATCACTTACCCTTTGTATTAGTCAGTTCCACCCTGTGAAAACAGTCTGTGTCTCTTCACACGATAAATACCCCCTGCTATTAGCCACTTCCACCCTTGGAAAACAGTCTCTGTCTCTTCACTCGATCCATACCCCCTGCTATTAGTTACTTCCACCTTGGGAAAACAGTCACTGCATCTTCACTCAATCTCTAACCCCTGGTTTTAGTCACTTCCACCCTGGCAAAACAGTCTCTGTCACTTCACTCGATCTATTCCCGATGGTATTAGTCACTTCCACCCTGGAAAAACAGTCTCTGTCTCTTCACTCAATCTACATCCGATGGTATTAGTCACTTCCACCCTGGAAAAACACTCTGTCTGTTCACTCGATCTCTTACCCTTTGTATTGTTCAGTCCCACCCTGTGAAAACAGTCTGTGTCTCTTCACATGATAAATACCCCCCGGTATTAGCCACTTCCACCCTCGGAAAACAGTCTCTGTCTCTTCACTCGATCCATACGCCCTGGTATTAGTTACTTCCACCTTGGGAAAACTGTCACTGTCTCTTCACTCGATTTTGTACCCGATCATATTCGTCACTTCCACCTTGGGAAAACAGTCACTGCATCCTCACTCAATCTATAACCCTTTGAATTAGTCACTTCCACCCTTGAAAAACAGTCTCTGTCTCTGCACTCGATCTTTCCTCCCTGTTATTAGGCACTTCCACCCTGGGAAAACAGTCTCTGTCGTTTACTCAATCTCTTACCCCTTGTATTAGCCACCCTGGGAAAACAGTCTGTGCCTCTTCACTCGAACTATACCCTAGTATTCGTCACTTCCACCCTGGGAAACCTATCTCTGTCTCTTCTCTCAATCTATACAACTTGGCATTCTTCTCTCCCACCCTGGGATAACAGACTCTGTCTCTTCATTCGATCTATACCTGATGGTCTTAGTCACTTCCAGCCTGGGAAAACAGTCTGTGTCCGTTCACTCGATCTATATCGCCTGGAAGTAGTCACTTCCACCCTTGAAAAACAGTTTCTGTCTCTGCACTCGATCTTTCCTCCCTGTTAGTAGGCACTTCCACCCTGGGAAAACAGTCTCTGTCTCTTCACTCGAACTATACCCTGGTATTCGTCACTTGAACCCTGGGAAACCTATCTCTGTCTCTTCACTCAATCTATACAATCTGGCATTCTTCTCTCCCACCCTGGGAGAACAGTCTCTTTCTCTTCATTCGATCTATACCTGATGGTATTAGTCACTTCCAGCCTGTGAAAACAGTCTCTGTCTCTTCACTTGAAGTACATCCCTGGTATTAGTGACTTACACCCGGGGAAACTTGTCTCTGTCTCTTCACTCGAACTATACCCCTTGTATTAGTCACTTCCACCCTGGGACAACAGTCTCTGTCTCTTCACTCAAACTATACAACTGGAATTAGTCACTTCCACCCAGGGAAAATAATCTCTGTCACTTCACTCGATCTATTCCCGATGGTATTAGCCACTTCCACCCTGGGAAAACAGTCTCTGTCTCTTCACTTGAAGTACATCCTTGGTATTAGTGACTTATACCTGGGGAAACTTGTTTCGGTCTCTTCACTCAGTCTATACAACCTGACTTATTCTCTCCCAGCCTGTGAAAACAGTCTCTGTCTCTGCACTCGATCTTTCCTCCCTGGCGGTAGTGACTTCCACACTGGAAAAACAGTCTCTGTCTCGATGCTTGAACTATACCCCCTGTTATCAGTCACTTCCACCCTGGAAAGCAGTCCCTTTCTGCTCACTTGATCTGTACCCCCTTCGATTTGTCACCTCCACCCTGGGAAAACAGACTCTTTTTCATCACTTGAACTATACCCCTGGTATTAGTCACTTCCACCCTGGGAAGCAGTCTCTGTCTGTTCACTCGATATTTCCTCCCTTGTATTAGTCAGTTCCACCTGGCAACCTGGCATTATTCTCTCCCACCCTGGAAAAACTGTCTCTGTCTCTTCACTCGATGTATATGCCCTGTTATTAGTTATTTCCACCCTGGGGAAAATAGTCTCTGTCTCTTCACATGATCTATACCCCTTTGTATTAGTCATTTCCACCCTGGGAAAACAGTCTCTGTCTCTTCACTCGATCTGTACCCCCTAGTTTTAATCACTTTCACTCTGGAAAAACAGTCTCTGTATCTGCACTCGATCTTTCCTCCCTGGCGGTAGTCACTTCCACCCGGGGAAAACAGTCTTTTTCTGTTCACTCGATCTGTACCCCCTTCTATTAGTCACCACCAACCTGGGAAAACAGCCTCTGTCTCTTCACTCGATCTATATCCCCTGGTATTAGTCACTTCCACCCTGGGAAAACAGTCTCTGTCTCTTCACTCGATCTGTACCCCTGGTATTAGTCACTTCCACCCTGGGAAAACAGTCTCTGTCTCTTCACTCGATCTATATCCCCTGGTATTAGTTACTTCCACCCTGGGAAAACAGTCTCTGCGTCTTCACCAGATCGAAACCCCCTTCTGTTAGTCACTTGCACACTGGGAAAACGGTCTCTGTCTGTTCACTCGATTTTGTACCCGATCTTATTAGTCACCTCACCCTGGGAAAACAGTCACTGCATCTTCACTCGATCTATAACCCCTTGTATGAGTCACTTCCAGCCTGTGAAAACAGTCTCTGTCTCTTCACTCGATCTGTACACCCAGGTAGTAGTCACTTCCATCCTGGAGAAACAGTCTCTGTCTCTTCACTCGAACTATACCCCTGGCATGAGTCACTTCCACCCTGGGAAAACAGTCTCTGTCCCTTCACTCGAACTATACCCCTTGTATTAGTCACTTCCATCCTGGAAAAACAGTCTCTGTCTGTTCACTCAATCTATACCCGATGGTATTAGTCACTTCCACCCTGGAAAAACACTCTGTCTGTTCACTCAATCTCTTACCCTTTGTATTATTCAGTTCCACCCTGTGAAAACAGTCTGTGTCTCTTCACTCGATCCATACGCCCTGGTATTAGTTACTTCCACCTTGGGAAAACTGTCACTGTCTCTTCACTCGATTTTGTACCCGATCATATTCGTCACTTCCACCCTGGAAAAACACTCTGTCTGTTCACTCGATCTCTTATCCTTTGTATTATTCAGTTCCACCCTGTGAAAACAGTCTGTGTCTCTTCACATGATAAATACCCCCTGGTATTAGCCACTTCCACCCTCGGAATACAGTCTCTGTCCCTTCACACGATCCATACCCCCTGGCAGTAGTTCCACCTTGGGAAAACAGTCACTGCATCTTCACTCAATCTCTAACCCCTTGTATTAGTCACTTCCAGCCTGTGACAACAGTCTCTGTCCCGACACTCGATCTATACACCCAGGTATTAGTCACTTCCATCCTGGAAAAACTGTCACTGTCTCTGCACTCGATCTTTCCTCCCTGTAGTAGTCACTTCCACCCTGGGAAAATGGAGTCTGGCTCTTCACTCTATAAATACCTCCAGGTATTAGTCACTTCCACACTGAGAAAACGGTCTCTGTCACTTCACGCGATCTGTATCCACTGGTTTTCGTCACTTCCACCCTGGTAATACAGTCTCGGTGCCTTTAGTCGAACTATATCCCTGGTATTACTCACTTCCACCCTGGGAAACCTGTCTCTGTCTCTTCACTCGAACTATACCTGATGGTATTAGTCAGTTCCACCCTGGAAAAACAGTCTCTGTCTCTTCACTCGATCAAAACACCCTGGTATTAATCAGGTCCAACCTGGGAAAACAGTCTCTTTCTCATCACTTGAACTATACACCTTGTATTAGTGATTTCCACCCTGGAAAGCAGTCTCTGTCTGTTCACTCGATATTTCCCCCCTTGTATTAGTCACTTGCACCCTGGGAAAACAGTCTCTGTCTCTTTACTCGATCTGTAGCCCATGGGTTTTAATCACTTTCACTCTGGAAAAACAGTCTCTGTCTCTGCACTCGATCTTTCCTCCCTGTTATTAGTCACTTCCACCCTGGGAAAACAGTGTCTGTCTATTCACTCGATCTGTAGCCCATGGTTTTAATCACTTTCATTCTGGAAAAACAGTCTCTGTCTCTGCACTCGATCTTTCCTCCCTGTTATTAGTCACTTCCACCCTGGGAAAACAGTCTGTGTCACTTCACTCAATCTATACAACCTGGCAATATTCTCTCCCCCCCCCCCCCCCATGAAAACAGTCTCTGTATCTGCACTCGTTCTTTCCTCCCTGGGGGTAGTCACTTCCACCCTGGGAAAACAGTCTCTGTCTCTTCACTCGAACTATACCCTGGTATTGGTCACTTCTACCCTGGGAAACCTATCTCTGTCTCTTCACTCAATCTATACAACCTGGCATTCTTCTCTCCCACCCTGGGAGAACAGTCTCTGTCTCTTCATTCGATCTATACCTGATGGTCTTAGTCACTTCCAGCCTGGGAAAACAGTCTCTGTATGTTCACTCGATCTATATTGCCTGGAAGTAGTCACTTCCACCCTTGAAAAACAGTCTCTGTCTCTGCACTCGATCTTTCCTCCCTGTTAGTAGGCACTTCCACCCTGGGGAAACAGTCTCTGTCTCTTCACTCGAACTATACCCTAATATTCGTCACTTGCACCCTGGGAAACCTATCTCTGTCTCTTCACTCAATCTAAACAATCTGGCATTCTTCTCTCCCACCCTGGGAGAACCGTCTCTGTCTCTTCATTCGATCTATACCTGATGGTATTAGTCACTTCCAGCCTGTGAAAACAGTCACTGTCTCTTCACTCGATTTTGTACCCGATCTTATTAGTCACCTCACCCTAGGAGAACAGTCACTGCATCTTCACTCGATCTATAACCCCTTGTATGAGTCACTTCCAGCCTGTGAAAACAGTCTCTGTCTCTTCACTCAATCTGTACACCCAGGTAGTAATCACTTCCATCCTGGAGAAACAGTCTCTGTCTCTTCACTCGAACTATACAACTGGAATTAGTCACTTCCACCTTGGGAAAACAGTCACTGCATCTTCACTCAATCTCTAACCCCTGGTTTTAGTCCCTTCCACCCTGGTAAAACAGTCTCTGTCACTTCCCTCGATCTATTCCCGATGGTATTAGTCACTTCCACCCTGGAAAAACAGTCTCTGTCTCTTCACTCAATCTATACCCGATGGTATTAGTCACTTCCACCTTGGAAAAACAGTCTCTGTCTCTTCACTCAATCTATACCCGATGGTATTAGTCACTTCCACCCTGGAAAAACAGTCTCTGTCTCTTCACTCAATCTATACCCGATGGTATTAGTCACTTCAAGCCTGTGAAAACAGTCACTGTCTCTTCACTCGATTTTGTACCCGATCTTATTAGTCATCTCACCCTGGGAGAACAGTCACTGCATCTTCACTCGATCTATACCCGATGGTATTAGTCACTTCCACCCTGGAAAAACAGTCTCTGTCTCTTCACTCAATCTAAACAACCTGGCATTATTCTCTCCCATCCTGGAAAAACATTCTGTCTGTTCACTCGGTCTCTTACCCTTTGTATTGTTCAGTTCCACCCTGTGAAAACAGTCTGTGTCTCTTCACATGATAAATACCCCCTGGTATTAGCCACTTCCACCCTCGGAAAACAGTCTCTGTCTCTTCACTCGATCCATACGCCCTGGTATTAGTTACTTCCACCTTGGGAAAACTGTCACTGTCTCTTCACTCGATTTTGTACCCGATCATATTCGTCACTTCCACCTTGGGAAAACAGTCACTGCATCCTCACTCAATCTATAACCCTTTGAATTAGTCACTTCCAGCCTGTGAAAACAGTGTCTGTCCCTACACTCGATCTATAAACCCAGGTATTAGTCACTTCCACCCTGGAAAAACAGTCTCTGTCCGTTCACTCGATCTCTTACCCTTTGTATTAGTCAGTTCCACCCTGTGAAAACAGTCTGTGTCTCTTCACACGATAAATACCCGCTGCTATTAGCCACTTCCACCCTTGGAAAACAGTCTCTGTCTCTTCACTCGATCCATACCCCCTGCTATTAGTCACTTCCACCCTGGCAAAACAGTCTCTGTCACTTCACTCAATCTATACAATCTGGCATTCTTCTCTCCCACCCTGGGAGAACAGTCTCTGTCTCTTCATTCGATCTATACCTGATGGTATTAGTCACTTCCACCCTTGAAAAACAGTCTCTGTCTCTGCACTCGATCTTTCCTCCCTGTTAGTAGGCACTTCCACCCTGGGAAAACAGTCTCTGTCTCTTCACTCGAACTATACCCTAGTATTCGTCACTTGAACCCTGGGAAACCTATCTCTGTCTCTTCACTCAATCTATACAATCTGGCATTCTTCTCTCCCACCCTGGGAGAACAGTCTCTGTCTCTTCATTCGATCTATACCTGATGGTATTAGCCACTTCCACCCTGGGAAAACAGTCTCTGTCTTTTCACTCGATCCATACGCCCTGGTATTAGTTACTTCCATCTTGGGAAAACTGTCACTGTCTCTTCACTCGATTTTGTGCCCGATCATATTCGTCACTTCCACCTTGGGAAAACAGTCACTGCATCCTCACTCAAACTATAACCCTTTGAATTAGTCACTTCCAGCCTGTGAAAACAGTGTCTGTCCCTACACTCGATCTATACACCCAGGTATTAGTCACTTCCACCCTGGAAAAACAGTCTCTGCCCGTTCACTCGATCTCTTACCCTTTGTATTAGTCAGTTCCACCCTGTGAAAACAGTCTGTGTCTCTTCACACGATAAATACCCCCTGCTATTAGCCACTTCCACCCTTGGAAAACAGTCTCTGTCTCTTCACTCGATCCATACCCCCTGCTATTAGTTACTTCCACCTTGGGAAAACAGTCACTGCATCTTCACTCAATCTCTAACCCCTGGTTTTAGTCACTTCCACCCTGGGAAGCAGTCTCTGTCTGTTCACTCGATATTTCCTCCCTTGTATTAGTCAGTTCCACCTGGCAACCTGGCATTATTCTCTCCCACCCTGGAAAAACTGTCTCTGTCTCTTCACTCGATGTATATGCCCTGTTATTAGTTATTTCCACCCTGGGGAAAATAGTCTCTGTCTCTTCACATGATCTATACCCCTTTGTATTAGTCATTTCCACCCTGGGAAAACAGTCTCTGTCTCTTCACTCGATCTGTACCCCCTAGTTTTAATCACTTTCACTCTGGAAAAACAGTCTCTGTATCTGCACTCGATCTTTCCTCCCTGGCGGTAGTCACTTCCACCCGGGGAAAACAGTCTTTTTCTGTTCACTCGATCTGTACCCCCTTCTATTAGTCACCACCAACCTGGGAAAACAGCCTCTGTCTCTTCACTCGATCTATATCCCCTGGTATTAGTCACTTCCACCCTGGGAAAACAGTCTCTGTCTCTTCACTCGATCTGTACCCCTGGTATTAGTCACTTCCACCCTGGGAAAACAGTCTCTGTCTCTTCATTCGATCTATATCCCCTGGTATTAGTTACTTCCACCCTGGGAAAACAGTCTCTGCGTCTTCACCAGATCGAAACCCCCTTCTGTTAGTCACTTGCACACTGGGAAAACGGTCTCTGTCTGTTCACTCGATTTTGTACCCGATCTTATTAGTCACCTCACCCTGGGAAAACAGTCACTGCATCTTCACTCGATCTATAACCCCTTGTATGAGTCACTTCCAGCCTGTGAAAACAGTCTCTGTCTCTTCACTCGATCTGTACACCCAGGTAGTAGTCACTTCCATCCTGGAGAAACAGTCTCTGTCTCTTCACTCGAACTATACCCCTGGCATGAGTCACTTCCACCCTGGGAAAACAGTCTCTGTCCCTTCACTCGAACTATACCCCTTGTATTAGTCACTTCCATCCTGGAAAAACAGTCTCTGTCTGTTCACTCAATCTATACCCGATGGTATTAGTCACTTCCACCCTGGAAAAACTCTCTGTCTGTTCACTCAATCTCTTACCCTTTGTATTATTCAGTTCCACCCTGTGAAAACAGTCTGTGTCTCTTCACTCGATCCATACGCCCTGGTATTAGTTACTTCCACCTTGGGAAAACTGTCACTGTCTCTTCACTCGATTTTGTACCCGATCATATTCGTCACTTCCACCCTGGAAAAACACTCTGTCTGTTCACTCGATCTCTTATCCTTTGTATTATTCAGTTCCACCCTGTGAAAACAGTCTGTGTCTCTTCACATGATAAATACCCCCTGGTATTAGCCACTTCCACCCTCGGAATACAGTCTCTGTCCCTTCACACGATCCATACCCCCTGGCAGTAGTTCCACCTTGGGAAAACAGTCACTGCATCTTCACTCAATCTCTAACCCCTTGTATTAGTCACTTCCAGCCTGTGACAACAGTCTCTGTCCCGACACTCGATCTATACACCCAGGTATTAGTCACTTCCATCCTGGAAAAACTGTCACTGTCTCTGCACTCGATCTTTCCTCCCTGTAGTAGTCACTTCCACCCTGGGAAAATGGAGTCTGGCTCTTCACTCTATAAATACCTCCAGGTATTAGTCACTTCCACACTGAGAAAACGGTCTCTGTCACTTCACGCGATCTGTATCCACTGGTTTTCGTCACTTCCACCCTGGTAATACAGTCTCGGTGCCTTTAGTCGAACTATATCCCTGGTATTACTCACTTCCACCCTGGGAAACCTGTCTCTGTCTCTTCACTCGAACTATACCTGATGGTATTAGTCAGTTCCACCCTGGAAAAACAGTCTCTGTCTCTTCACTCGATCAAAACACCCTGGTATTAATCAGGTCCAACCTGGGAAAACAGTCTCTTTCTCATCACTTGAACTATACACCTTGTATTAGTGATTTCCACCCTGGAAAGCAGTCTCTGTCTGTTCACTCGATATTTCCCCCCTTGTATTAGTCACTTGCACCCTGGGAAAACAGTCTCTGTCTCTTTACTCGATCTGTAGCCCATGGGTTTTAATCACTTTCACTCTGGAAAAACAGTCTCTGTCTCTGCACTCGATCTTTCCTCCCTGTTATTAGTCACTTCCACCCTGGGAAAACAGTGTCTGTCTATTCACTCAATCTGTAGCCCATGGTTTTAATCACTTTCATTCTGGAAAAACAGTGTCTGTCTCTGCACTCGATCTTTCCTCCCTGTTATTAGTCACTTCCACCCTGGGAAAACAGTCTGTGTCACTTCACTCAATCTATACAACCTGGCAATATTCTCTCCCCCCCCCCCCCCATGAAAACAGTCTCTGTATCTGCACTCGTTCTTTCCTCCCTGGGGGTAGTCACTTCCACCCTGGGAAAACAGTCTCTGTCTCTTCACTCGAACTATACCCTGGTATTGGTCACTTCTACCCTGGGAAACCTATCTCTGTCTCTTCACTCAATCTATACAACCTGGCATTCTTCTCTCCCACCCTGGGAGAACAGTCTCTGTCTCTTCATTCGATCTATACCTGATGGTCTTAGTCACTTCCAGCCTGGGAAAACAGTCTCTGTATGTTCACTCGATCTATATTGCCTGGAAGTAGTCACTTCCACCCTTGAATAACAGTCTCTGTCTCTGCACTCGATCTTTCCTCCCTGTTAGTAGGCACTTCCACCCTGGGGAAACAGTCTCTGTCTCTTCACTCGAACTATACCCTAATATTCGTCACTTGCACCCTGGGAAACCTATCTCTGTCTCTTCACTCAATCTAAACAATCTGGCATTCTTCTCTCCCACCCTGGGAGAACCGTCTCTGTCTCTTCATTCGATCTATACCTGATGGTATTAGTCACTTCCAGCCTGTGAAAACAGTCACTGTCTCTTCACTCGATTTTGTACCCGATCTTATTAGTCACCTCACCCTAGGAGAACAGTCACTGCATCTTCACTCGATCTATAACCCCTTGTATGAGTCACTTCCAGCCTGTGAAAACAGTCTCTGTCTCTTCACTCAATCTGTACACCCAGGTAGTAATCACTTCCATCCTGGAGAAACAGTCTCTGTCTCTTCACTCGAACTATACAACTGGAATTAGTCACTTCCACCTTGGGAAAACAGTCACTGCATCTTCACTCAATCTCTAACCCCTGGTTTTAGTCCCTTCCACCCTGGTAAAACAGTCTCTGTCACTTCCCTCGATCTATTCCCGATGGTATTAGTCACTTCCACCCTGGAAAAACAGTCTCTGTCTCTTCACTCAATCTATACCCGATGGTATTAGTCACTTCCACCTTGGAAAAACAGTCTCTGTCTCTTCACTCAATCTATACCCGATGGTATTAGTCACTTCCAGCCTGTGAAAACAGTCACTGTCTCTTCACTCGATTTTGTACCCGATCTTATTAGTCATCTCACCCTGGGAGAACAGTCACTGCATCTTCACTCGATCTATACCCGATGGTATTAGTCACTTCCACCCTGGAAAAACAGTCTCTGTCTCTTCACTCAATCTAAACAACCTGGCATTATTCTCTCCCATCCTGGAAAAACATTCTGTCTGTTCACTCGGTCTCTTACCCTTTGTATTGTTCAGTTCCACCCTGTGAAAACAGTCTGTGTCTCTTCACATGATAAATACCCCCTGGTATTAGCCACTTCCACCCTCGGAAAACAGTCTCTGTCTCTTCACTCGATCCATACGCCCTGGTATTAGTTACTTCCACCTTGGGAAAACTGTCACTGTCTCTTCACTCGATTTTGTACCCGATCATATTCGTCACTTCCACCTTGGGAAAACAGTCACTGCATCCTCACTCAATCTATAACCCTTTGAATTAGTCACTTCCAGCCTGTGAAAACAGTGTCTGTCCCTACACTCGATCTATAAACCCAGGTATTAGTCACTTCCACCCTGGAAAAACAGTCTCTGTCCGTTCACTCGATCTCTTACCCTTTGTATTAGTCAGTTCCACCCTGTGAAAACAGTCTGTGTCTCTTCACACGATAAATACCCGCTGCTATTAGCCACTTCCACCCTTGGAAAACAGTCTCTGTCTCTTCACTCGATCCATACCCCCTGCTATTAGTCACTTCCACCCTGGCAAAACAGTCTCTGTCACTTCACTCAATCTATACAATCTGGCATTCTTCTCTCCCACCCTGGGAGAACAGTCTCTGTCTCTTCATTCGATCTATACCTGATGGTATTAGTCACTTCCACCCTTGAAAAACAGTCTCTGTCTCTGCACTCGATCTTTCCTCCCTGTTAGTAGGCACTTCCACCCTGGGAAAACAGTCTCTGTCTCTTCACTCGAACTATACCCTAGTATTCGTCACTTGAACCCTGGGAAACCTATCTCTGTCTCTTCACTCAATC
Organism: Hypanus sabinus; assembly: GCF_030144855.1. Taxonomy (NCBI): domain Eukaryota; kingdom Metazoa; phylum Chordata; class Chondrichthyes; order Myliobatiformes; family Dasyatidae; genus Hypanus; species Hypanus sabinus. The sequence continues at coordinate 3,166,207 of NC_082737.1, read as the reverse complement.
TATACAATCTGGCATTCTTCTCTCCCACCCTGGGAGAACAGTCTCTGTCTCTTCATTCGATCTATACCTGATGGTATTAGCCACTTCCACCCTGGGAAAACAGTCTCTGTCTTTTCACTCGATCCATACGCCCTGGTATTAGTTACTTCCATCTTGGGAAAACTGTCACTGTCTCTTCACTCGATTTTGTGCCCGATCATATTCGTCACTTCCACCTTGGGAAAACAGTCACTGCATCCTCACTCAAACTATAACCCTTTGAATTAGTCACTTCCAGCCTGTGAAAACAGTGTCTGTCCCTACACTCGATCTATACACCCAGGTATTAGTCACTTCCACCCTGGAAAAACAGTCTCTGCCCGTTCACTCGATCTCTTACCCTTTGTATTAGTCAGTTCCACCCTGTGAAAACAGTCTGTGTCTCTTCACACGATAAATACCCCCTGCTATTAGCCACTTCCACCCTTGGAAAACAGTCTCTGTCTCTTCACTCGATCCATACCCCCTGCTATTAGTTACTTCCACCTTGGGAAAACAGTCACTGCATCTTCACTCAATCTCTAACCCCTGGTTTTAGTCACTTCCACCCTGGGAAGCAGTCTCTGTCTGTTCACTCGATATTTCCTCCCTTGTATTAGTCAGTTCCACCTGGCAACCTGGCATTATTCTCTCTCACCCTGGAAAAACTGTCTCTGTCTCTTCACTCGATGTATATGCCCTGTTATTAGTTATTTCCACCCTGGGGAAAATAGTCTCTGTCTCTTCACATGATCTATACCCCTTTGTATTAGTCATTTCCACCCTGGGAAAACAGTCTCTGTCTCTTCACTCGATCTGTACCCCCTAGTTTTAATCACTTTCACTCTGGAAAAACAGTCTCTGTATCTGCACTCGATCTTTCCTCCCTGGCGGTAGTCACTTCCACCCGGGGAAAACAGTCTTTTTCTGTTCACTCGATCTGTACCCCCTTCTATTAGTCACCACCAACCTGGGAAAACAGCCTCTGTCTCTTCACTCGATCTATATCCCCTGGTATTAGTCACTTCCACCCTGGGAAAACAGTCTCTGTCTCTTCACTCGATCTGTACCCCTGGTATTAGTCACTTCCACCCTGGGAAAACAGTCTCTGTCTCTTCATTCGATCTATATCCCCTGGTATTAGTTACTTCCACCCTGGGAAAACAGTCTCTGCGTCTTCACCAGATCGAAACCCCCTTCTGTTAGTCACTTGCACACTGGGAAAACGGTCTCTGTCTGTTCACTCGATTTTGTACCCGATCTTATTAGTCACCTCACCCTGGGAAAACAGTCACTGCATCTTCACTCGATCTATAACCCCTTGTATGAGTCACTTCCAGCCTGTGAAAACAGTCTCTGTCTCTTCACTCGATCTGTACACCCAGGTAGTAGTCACTTCCATCCTGGAGAAACAGTCTCTGTCTCTTCACTCGAACTATACCCCTGGCATGAGTCACTTCCACCCTGGGAAAACAGTCTCTGTCCCTTCACTCGAACTATACCCCTTGTATTAGTCACTTCCATCCTGGAAAAACAGTCTCTGTCTGTTCACTCAATCTATACCCGATGGTATTAGTCACTTCCACCCTGGAAAAACACTCTGTCTGTTCACTCAATCTCTTACCCTTTGTATTATTCAGTTCCACCCTGTGAAAACAGTCTGTGTCTCTTCACTCGATCCATACGCCCTGGTATTAGTTACTTCCACCTTGGGAAAACTGTCACTGTCTCTTCACTCGATTTTGTACCCGATCATATTCGTCACTTCCACCCTGGAAAAACACTCTGTCTGTTCACTCGATCTCTTATCCTTTGTATTATTCAGTTCCACCCTGTGAAAACAGTCTGTGTCTCTTCACATGATAAATACCCCCTGGTATTAGCCACTTCCACCCTCGGAATACAGTCTCTGTCCCTTCACACGATCCATACCCCCTGGCAGTAGTTCCACCTTGGGAAAACAGTCACTGCATCTTCACTCAATCTCTAACCCCTTGTATTAGTCACTTCCAGCCTGTGACAACAGTCTCTGTCCCGACACTCGATCTATACACCCAGGTATTAGTCACTTCCATCCTGGAAAAACTGTCACTGTCTCTGCACTCGATCTTTCCTCCCTGTAGTAGTCACTTCCACCCTGGGAAAATGGAGTCTGGCTCTTCACTCTATAAATACCTCCAGGTATTAGTCACTTCCACACTGAGAAAACGGTCTCTGTCACTTCACGCGATCTGTATCCACTGGTTTTCGTCACTTCCACCCTGGTAATACAGTCTCGGTGCCTTTAGTCGAACTATATCCCTGGTATTACTCACTTCCACCCTGGGAAACCTGTCTCTGTCTCTTCACTCGAACTATACCTGATGGTATTAGTCAGTTCCACCCTGGAAAAACAGTCTCTGTCTCTTCACTCGATCAAAACACCCTGGTATTAATCAGGTCCAACCTGGGAAAACAGTCTCTTTCTCATCACTTGAACTATACACCTTGTATTAGTGATTTCCACCCTGGAAAGCAGTCTCTGTCTGTTCACTCGATATTTCCCCCCTTGTATTAGTCACTTGCACCCTGGGAAAACAGTCTCTGTCTCTTTACTCGATCTGTAGCCCATGGGTTTTAATCACTTTCACTCTGGAAAAACAGTCTCTGTCTCTGCACTCGATCTTTCCTCCCTGTTATTAGTCACTTCCACCCTGGGAAAACAGTGTCTGTCTATTCACTCGATCTGTAGCCTATGGTTTTAATCACTTTCATTCTGGAAAAACAGTCTCTGTCTCTGCACTCGATCTTTCCTCCCTGTTATTAGTCACTTCCACCCTGGGAAAACAGTCTGTGTCACTTCACTCAATCTATACAACCTGGCAATATTCTCTCCCCCCCCCCCCCATGAAAACAGTCTCTGTATCTGCACTCGTTCTTTCCTCCCTGGGGGTAGTCACTTCCACCCTGGGAAAACAGTCTCTGTCTCTTCACTCGAACTATACCCTGGTATTGGTCACTTCTACCCTGGGAAACCTATCTCTGTCTCTTCACTCAATCTATACAACCTGGCATTCTTCTCTCCCACCCTGGGAGAACAGTCTCTGTCTCTTCATTCGATCTATACCTGATGGTCTTAGTCACTTCCAGCCTGGGAAAACAGTCTCTGTATGTTCACTCGATCTATATTGCCTGGAAGTAGTCACTTCCACCCTTGAATAACAGTCTCTGTCTCTGCACTCGATCTTTCCTCCCTGTTAGTAGGCACTTCCACCCTGGGGAAACAGTCTCTGTCTCTTCACTCGAACTATACCCTAATATTCGTCACTTGCACCCTGGGAAACCTATCTCTGTCTCTTCACTCAATCTAAACAATCTGGCATTCTTCTCTCCCACCCTGGGAGAACCGTCTCTGTCTCTTCATTCGATCTATACCTGATGGTATTAGTCACTTCCAGCCTGTGAAAACAGTCACTGTCTCTTCACTCGATTTTGTACCCGATCTTATTAGTCACCTCACCCTAGGAGAACAGTCACTGCATCTTCACTCGATCTATAACCCCTTGTATGAGTCACTTCCAGCCTGTGAAAACAGTCTCTGTCTCTTCACTCAATCTGTACACCCAGGTAGTAATCACTTCCATCCTGGAGAAACAGTCTCTGTCTCTTCACTCGAACTATACAACTGGAATTAGTCACTTCCACCTTGGGAAAACAGTCACTGCATCTTCACTCAATCTCTAACCCCTGGTTTTAGTCCCTTCCACCCTGGTAAAACAGTCTCTGTCTCTTCACTCAATCTATACCCGATGGTATTAGTCACTTCCACCTTGGAAAAACAGTCTCTGTCTCTTCACTCAATCTATACCCGATGGTATTAGTCACTTCCACCCTGGAAAAACAGTCTCTGTCTCTTCACTCAATCTATACCCGATGGTATTAGTCACTTCCAGCCTGTGAAAACAGTCACTGTCTCTTCACTCGATTTTGTACCCGATCTTATTAGTCATCTCACCCTGGGAGAACAGTCACTGCATCTTCACTCGATCTATACCCGATGGTATTAGTCACTTCCACCCTGGAAAAACAGTCTCTGTCTCTTCACTCAATCTAAACAACCTGGCATTATTCTCTCCCATCCTGGAAAAACATTCTGTCTGTTCACTCGGTCTCTTACCCTTTGTATTGTTCAGTTCCACCCTGTGAAAACAGTCTGTGTCTCTTCACATGATAAATACCCCCTGGTATTAGCCACTTCCACCCTCGGAAAACAGTCTCTGTCTCTTCACTCGATCCATACGCCCTGGTATTAGTTACTTCCACCTTGGGAAAACTGTCACTGTCTCTTCACTCGATTTTGTACCCGATCATATTCGTCACTTCCACCTTGGGAAAACAGTCACTGCATCCTCACTCAATCTATAACCCTTTGAATTAGTCACTTCCAGCCTGTGAAAACAGTGTCTGTCCCTACACTCGATCTATAAACCCAGGTATTAGTCACTTCCACCCTGGAAAAACAGTCTCTGTCCGTTCACTCGATCTCTTACCCTTTGTATTAGTCAGTTCCACCCTGTGAAAACAGTCTGTGTCTCTTCACACGATAAATACCCGCTGCTATTAGCCACTTCCACCCTTGGAAAACAGTCTCTGTCTCTTCACTCGATCCATACCCCCTGCTATTAGTCACTTCCACCCTGGCAAAACAGTCTCTGTCACTTCACTTGATCTATTCCCGATGGTATTAGTCACTTCCACCCTGGGAAAACAGTCTCTGTCTCTTCACTCAATCTGTACCCCCTAGTTTTAATCACTTTCACTCTGGAAAAACAGTCTCTGTCTCTTCACTCAATCTATACCCGATGGTATTAGTCACTTCCACCCTGGAAAAACACTCTGTCCGTTCACTCGATCTCTATCGCCTGGAATTAGTCACTTCCACCCTTGAAAAACAGTCTCTGTCTCTGCACTCGATCTTTCCTCCCTGTTAGTAGGCACTTCCACCCTGGGAAAACAGTCTCTGTCGTTTACTCAATCTCTTACCCCTTGTATTAGCCACCCTGGGAAAACAGTCTGTGCCTCTTCACTCGAACAATACCCTAGTATTCGTCACTTCCACCCTGGGAAACCTATCTCTGTCTCTTCTCTCAATCTATACAACTTGGCATTCTTCTCTCCCACCCTGGGATAACAGACTCTGTCTCTTCATTCGATCTATACCTGATGGTCTTAGTCACTTCCAGCCTGGGAAAACAGTCTGTGTCCGTTCACTCGATCTCTATCGCCTGGAATTAGTCACTTCCACCCTTGAAAAACAGTCTCTGTCTCTGCACTCGATCTTTCCTCCCTGTTAGTAGGCACTTCCACCCTGGGAAAACAGTCTCTGTCGTTTACTCAATCTCTTACCCCTTGTATTAGCCACCCTGGGAAAACAGTCTGTGCCTCTTCACTCGAACAATACCCTAGTATTCGTCACTTCCACCCTGGGAAACCTATCTCTGTCTCTTCTCTCAATCTATACAACTTGGCATTCTTCTCTCCCACCCTGGGATAACAGACTCTGTCTCTTCATTCGATCTATACCTGATGGTCTTAGTCACTTCCAGCCTGGGAAAACAGTCTGTGTCCGTTCACTCGATCTCTATCGCCTGGAAGTAGTCACTTTCACCCTTGAAAAACAGTCTCTGTCTCTGCACTCGATCTTTCCTCCCTGTTAGTAGGCACTTCCACCCTGGGAAAACAGTCTCTGTCTCTTCTCTCGAACTGTACCCTAGTATTCGTCACTTGAACCCTGGGAAACCTATCTCTGTCTCTTCACTCAATCTATACAATCTGGCATTCTTCTCTCCCACCCTGGGAGAACAGTCTCTGTCTCTTTATTCGATCTATACCTGATGGTATTAGTCACTTCCACCCTTGAAAAACAGTCTCTGTCTCTGCACTCGATCTTTCCTCCCTGTTAGTAGGCACTTCCACCCTGGGAAAACAGTCTCTGTCTCTTCACTCGAACTATACCCTGGTATTGGTCACTTCTACCCTGGGAAACCTATCTCTGTCTCTTCACTCAATCTATACAACCTGGCATTCTTCTCTCCCACCCTGGGAGAACAGTCTCTGTCTCTTCATTCGATCTATACCTGATGGTCTTAGTCACTTCCAGCCTGGGAAAACAGTCTCTGTATGTTCACTCGATCTATATTGCCTGGAAGTAGTCACTTCCACCCTTGAATAACAGTCTCTGTCTCTGCACTCGATCTTTCCTCCCTGTTAGTAGGCACTTCCACCCTGGGGAAACAGTCTCTGTCTCTTCACTCGAACTATACCCTAATATTCGTCACTTGCACCCTGGGAAACCTATCTCTGTCTCTTCACTCAATCTAAACAATCTGGCATTCTTCTCTCCCACCCTGGGAGAACCGTCTCTGTCTCTTCATTCGATCTATACCTGATGGTATTAGTCACTTCCAGCCTGTGAAAACAGTCACTGTCTCTTCACTCGATTTTGTACCCGATCTTATTAGTCACCTCACCCTAGGAGAACAGTCACTGCATCTTCACTCGATCTATAACCCCTTGTATGAGTCACTTCCAGCCTGTGAAAACAGTCTCTGTCTCTTCACTCAATCTGTACACCCAGGTAGTAATCACTTCCATCCTGGAGAAACAGTCTCTGTCTCTTCACTCGAACTATACAACTGGAATTAGTCACTTCCACCTTGGGAAAACAGTCACTGCATCTTCACTCAATCTCTAACCCCTGGTTTTAGTCCCTTCCACCCTGGTAAAACAGTCTCTGTCACTTCCCTCGATCTATTCCCGATGGTATTAGTCACTTCCACCCTGGAAAAACAGTCTCTGTCTCTTCACTCAATCTATACCCGATGGTATTAGTCACTTCCACCTTGGAAAAACAGTCTCTGTCTCTTCACTCAATCTATACCCGATGGTATTAGTCACTTCCACCCTGGAAAAACAGTCTCTGTCTCTTCACTCAATCTATACCCGATGGTATTAGTCACTTCCAGCCTGTGAAAACAGTCACTGTCTCTTCACTCGATTTTGTACCCGATCTTATTAGTCATCTCACCCTGGGAGAACAGTCACTGCATCTTCACTCGATCTATACCCGATGGTATTAGTCACTTCCACCCTGGAAAAACAGTCTCTGTCTCTTCACTCAATCTAAACAACCTGGCATTATTCTCTCCCATCCTGGAAAAACATTCTGTCTGTTCACTCGGTCTCTTACCCTTTGTATTGTTCAGTTCCACCCTGTAAAAACAGTCTGTGTCTCTTCACATGATAAATACCCCCTGGTATTAGCCACTTCCACCCTCGGAAAACAGTCTCTGTCTCTTCACTCGATCCATACGCCCTGGTATTAGTTACTTCCACCTTGGGAAAACTGTCACTGTCTCTTCACTCGATTTTGTACCCGATCATATTCGTCACTTCCACCTTGGGAAAACAGTCACTGCATCCTCACTCAATCTATAACCCTTTGAATTAGTCACTTCCAGCCTGTGAAAACAGTGTCTGTCCCTACACTCGATCTATAAACCCAGGTATTAGTCACTTCCACCCTGGAAAAACAGTCTCTGTCCGTTCACTCGATCTCTTACCCTTTGTATTAGTCAGTTCCACCCTGTGAAAACAGTCTGTGTCTCTTCACACGATAAATACCCGCTGCTATTAGCCACTTCCACCCTTGGAAAACAGTCTCTGTCTCTTCACTCGATCCATACCCCCTGCTATTAGTCACTTCCACCCTGGCAAAACAGTCTCTGTCACTTCACTCAATCTATACAATCTGGCATTCTTCTCTCCCACCCTGGGAGAACAGTCTCTGTCTCTTCATTCGATCTATACCTGATGGTATTAGTCACTTCCACCCTTGAAAAACAGTCTCTGTCTCTGCACTCGATCTTTCCTCCCTGTTAGTAGGCACTTCCACCCTGGGAAAACAGTCTCTGTCTCTTCACTCGAACTATACCCTAGTATTCGTCACTTGAACCCTGGGAAACCTATCTCTGTCTCTTCACTCAATCTATACAATCTGGCATTCTTCTCTCCCACCCTGGGAGAACAGTCTCTGTCTCTTCATTCGATCTATACCTGATGGTATTAGCCACTTCCACCCTGGGAAAACAGTCTCTGTCTCTGCACTTGAAGTACATCCCTGGTATTAGTGACTTACACCCGGGGAAACTTGTCTCTGTCTCGTCACTCGAACTATACCCCTTATATTAGTCACTTCCACCCTGGGACAACAGTCTCTGTCTCTTCACTCAAGCTATACAACTGGAATTAGTCACTTCCACCCTGGGAAAATAATCTCTGTCTCTTCACTCGATCTATACCCCCTGGTTTTAGTCACTTCCACCCTGTCAAAACAGTCTCTGTCATTTCACTCGATCTATTCCCGATGGTATTAGCCACTTCCACCCTGGGAAAACTGTCTCTGTCTCTTCACTTGAAATACATCCTTGGTATTAGTGACTTACACCTGGGGAAACTTGTCTCGGTCTCTTCACTCAGTCTATACAACCTGACTTATTCTCTCCCAGCCTGTGAAAACAGTCTCTGTCTCTGCACTCGATCTTTCCTCCCTGGCGGTAGTGACTTCCACCCGGGGAAAACAGTCTCTTTCTGTTCACTCGATCTGTACCCCCTTCTATTAGTCACCTCCAACCTGGGAAAACAGCCTCTGTCTCTTCACTCGATCTATATCGCCTGGTATTAGTTACTTCCACTCTGGAAAAACGGTCTCTGTCTCGATGCTTGAACTATACCCCCTGTTATCAGTCACTTCCACCCTGGAAAGCAGTCCCTTTCTGCTCACTCGATCCATACCCCCTGCTATTAGTCACTTCCACCCTGGCAAAACAGTCTCTGTCACTTCACTCAATCTATACAATCTGGCATTCTTCTCTCCCACCCTGGGAGAACAGTCTCTGTCTCTTCATTCGATCTATACCTGATGGTATTAGTCACTTCCACCCTTGAAAAACAGTCTCTGTCTCTGCACTCGATCTTTCCTCCCTGTTAGTAGGCACTTCCACCCTGGGAAAACAGTCTCTGTCTCTTCACTCGAACTATACCCTAGTATTCGTCACTTGAACCCTGGGAAACCTATCTCTGTCTCTTCACTCAATCTATACAATCTGGCATTCTTCTCTCCCACCCTGGGAGAACAGTCTCTGTCTCTTCATTCGATCTCTACCTGATGGTATTAGTCACTTCCAGCCTGTGATAACAGTCACTGTCTCTTCACTCGATTTTGTACCCGATCTTATTAGTCAGCTCCCCCTGGGAGAACAGTCACTGCATCTTCACTCGATCTATACCCGATGGGATTAGTCACTTCCACCCTGGAAAAACAGTCTCTGTCTCTTCACTCAATCTAAACAACCTGGCATTATTCTGTCCCATCCTGGGAAAACAGCCTCTGTCTCTTCACTCGATCTATATCGCCTGGTATTAGTTACTTCCACTCTGGAAAAACGGTCTCTGTCTCGATGCTTGAACTATACCCCCTGTTATCAGTCACTTCCACCCTGGAAAGCAGTCCCTTTCTGCTCACTCGATCCATACCCCCTGCTATTAGTCACTTCCACCCTGGCAAAACAGTCTCTGTCACTTCACTCAATCTATACAATCTGGCATTCTTCTCTCCCACCCTGGGAGAACAGTCTCTGTCTCTTCATTCGATCTATACCTGATGGTATTAGTCACTTCCACCCTTGAAAAACAGTCTCTGTCTCTGCACTCGATCTTTCCTCCCTGTTAGTAGGCACTTCCACCCTGGGAAAACAGTCTCTGTCTCTTCACTCGAACTATACCCTAGTATTCGTCACTTGAACCCTGGGAAACCTATCTCTGTCTCTTCACTCAATCTATACAATCTGGCATTCTTCTCTCCCACCCTGGGAGAACAGTCTCTGTCTCTTCATTCGATCTATACCTGATGGTATTAGCCACTTCCACCCTGGGAAAACAGTCTCTGTCTCTGCACTTGAAGTACATCCCTGGTATTAGTGACTTACACCCGGGGAAACTTGTCTCTGTCTCGTCACTCGAACTATACCCCTTATATTAGTCACTTCCACCCTGGGACAACAGTCTCTGTCTCTTCACTCAAGCTATACAACTGGAATTAGTCACTTCCACCCTGGGAAAATAATCTCTGTCTCTTCACTCGATCTATACCCCCTGGTTTTAGTCACTTCCACCCTGTCAAAACAGTCTCTGTCATTTCACTCGATCTATTCCCGATGGTATTAGCCACTTCCACCCTGGGAAAACTGTCTCTGTCTCTTCACTTGAAGTACATCCTTGGTATTAGTGACTTACACCTGGGGAAACTTGTCTCGGTCTCTTCACTCAGTCTATACAACCTGACTTATTCTCTCCCAGCCTGTGAAAACAGTCTCTGTCTCTGCACTCGATCTTTCCTCCCTGGCGGTAGTGACTTCCACCCGGGGAAAACAGTCTCTTTCTGTTCACTCGATCTGTACCCCCTTCTATTAGTCACCTCCAACCTGGGAAAACAGCCTCTGTCTCTTCACTCGATCTATATCGCCTGGTATTAGTTACTTCCACTCTGGAAAAACGGTCTCTGTCTCGATGCTTGAACTATACCCCCTGTTATCAGTCACTTCCACCCTGGAAAGCAGTCCCTTTCTGCTCACTCGATCTGTACCCCATTCGATTTGTCACCTCCACCCTGGGAAAACAGACTCTTTTTCATCACTTGAACTATATCCCTGGTATTAGTCACCTCACCCTGGGAGAACAGTCACTGCATCTTCACTCGATCTATACCCGATGGTATTAGTCAGTTCCACCCTGGAAAAACAGTCTCTGTCTCTTCACTCAATCTAAACAACCTGGCATTATTCTCTCCCATCCTGGGAAAACAGACTCTGTCTGTTCACTTGAAGTACATCCCTGGTATTAGTGACTTACACCCGGGGAAACTTGTCTCTGTCTCTTCACTCGAACTATACCCCTTGTATTAGTCACTTCCACCCTGGGACAACAGTCTCTGTCTCTTCACTCGAACTATACAACTGGAATTAGTCACTTCCACCCTGTGAAAACAGTCTGTGTCTCTTCACACGATCCATACCCCCTGGTATTAGTTACTTCCACCTTGGGAAAACAGTCTCTGCATCTTCACTCAATCTCTAACCCCTTGTAGTAGTCACTTCCACCCTGGGAAAATGGAGTCTGGCTCTTCACTTGATAAATACCTCCAGGTATTAGTCACTTCCACACTGAGAAAACGGTCTCTGTCACTTCATGCGATCTGTATCCACTGGTTTTCGTCACTTCCACCCTGGTAATACAGTCTCGGTGCCTTTAGTCGAACTATATCCCTGGTATTACTCACTTCCACCCTGGGAAACCTGTCTCTGTCTCTTCACTCGATCTGTACCTGATGGTATTAGACACTTCCACCCTGGAAAAACAGTCTCTGTTTCTTCACTCGATCAAAACACCCTGGTATTAATCAGGTCCAACCTGGGAAAACAGTCTCTTTCTCATCACTTGAACTATACACCTTGTATTAGTGATTTCCACCCTGGGAAAACAGTCTCTGTCTCTTTACTCGATCTCGTACCCCTTGTATTAGCCACCCTGGAAAAACAGTCTCTGTTGTTTTACTCAATCTCGTTCCCCTTGTATTAGCCACCCTGGGAAAACGGTCTCTGCCTCTTCACTCGAACTATACCCTAGTATTCGTCACTTGCACCCTGGGAAACCTATCTCTGTCTCTTCACTCAATCTATACCTGATGGTATTAGTCACTTCCAGCCTGTGAAAACAGTCACTGTCTCTTCACTCGATTTTGTACCCGATCTTATTAGTCACCTCACCCTGGGAGAACAGTCACTGCATCTTCACTCGATCTATACCCGATGGTATTAGTCACTTCCACCCTGGAAAAACAGTCTCTGTCTCTTCACTCAATCTAAACAACCTGGCATTATTCTCTCCCATCCTGGGAAAACAGTCTCTGGCTGTTCACTTGATCTCTTACCCTTTGTATTAGTCAGTTCCACCCTGTGAAAACAGTCTCTGTCTCTTCACATGATAAATACCCCCTGGTATTAGCCACTTCCACCCTCGGAAAACAGTCTCTGTCTTTTCACTCGATCCATACGCCCTGGCATTAGTTACTTCCATCTTGGGAAAACAGTCACTGCATCCTCACTCAAACTATAACCCTTTGAATTAGTCACTTCCAGCCTGTGAAAACAGTCTCTGTCCGTTCACTCGATCTCTTACCCTTTGTATTAGTCAGTTCCACCCTCTGAAAACAGTCCCTTTCTGTTCACTCGATCTTTCCTCCCTGTTAGTAGGCACTTCCACCCTGGGAAAACAGTCTCTGTCGTTTACTCAATCTCTTACCCCTTGTATTAGCCACCCTGGGAAAACAGTCTGTGCCTCTTCACTCGAACTATACCCTAGTATTCGTCTCTTCCACCCTGGGAAACCTATCTCTGTCTCTTCTCTCAATCTATACAACTAGGCATTCTTCTCTCCCACCCTGGGATAACAGTCTCTGTCTCTTCATTCGATCTATACCTGATGGTCTTAGTCACTTCCAGCCTGGGAAAACAGTCTCTGTCCGTTCACTCGATCTATATCGCCTGGAAGTAGTCACTTCCACCCTTGAAAAACAGTCTCTGTCTCTGCACTCGATCTTTCCTCCCTGTTATTAGGCACTTCCACCCTGGGAAACAGTCTCTGTCGTTTACTCAATCTCTTACCCCTTGTATTAGCCACCCTGGGAAAACAGTCTGTGCCTCTTCACTCGAACTATACCCTAGTATTCGTCACTTCCACCCTGGGAAACCTATCTCTGTCTCTTCTCTCAATCTATACAACTTGGCATTCTTCTCTCCCACCCTGGGATAACAGACTCTGTCTCTTCATTCGATCTATACCTGATGGTCTTAGTCACTTCCAGCCTGGGAAAACAGTCTGTGTCCGTTCACTCAATCTACATCGCCTGGAAGTAGTCACTTCCACCCTGGGAAAACAGTCTCTGTTTTATACTCAATCTCGTACCCCTTGTATTAGCCACCCTGGGAAAACAGTCTCTGTCTCTTCACTCGAACTATACCCTAGTATTCGTCACTTGCACCCTGGGAAACCTACCTCTGTCTCTTCACTCAATCTATACAATCTGGCATTCTTCTCTCCCACCCTGTGATAACAGTCACTGTCTCTTCACTCGATTTTGTACCCGATCTTATTAGTCACCTCACCCTGGGAGAACAGTCACTGCATCTTCACTCGATCTATACCCGATGGTATTAGTCACTTCCACCCTGGAAAAACAGTCTCTGTCTCTTCACTCAATCTAAACAACCTGGCATTATTCTGTCCCATCCTGGGAAAACAGTCTCTGTCTGTTCACTTGATCTCTTACCCTTTGTATTAGTCAGTTCCACCCTGTGAAAACAGTCTCTGTCTCTTCACACGATAAATACACCCTGGTATTAGTGACTTACACCCAGGGAAACTTGTCGCTGTCTCTTCACTCAATCTATACAATCTGGCATTCTTCTCTCCCACCCTGGGAGAACAGTCTCTGTCTCTTCATTCGATCTATACCTGATGGTATTAGTCACTTCCAGCCTGTGAAAACAGTCTCTGTCTCTTCACACGATAAATACACCCTGGTATTAGCCACTTCCACCCTGGGAAAACAGTCTCTGTCACTTCATGCGATCTGTATCCACTGGTTTTCGTCACTTCCACCCTGGTAATACAGTCTCGGTGCCTTTAGTCGAACTATATCCCTGGTATTACTCACTTCCACCCTGGGAAACCTATCTCTGCCTCTTCACTCAATCTATACCTGATGGTATTAGTCACTTCCAGCCTGTGAAAACAGTCACTGTCTCTTCACTCGATTTTGTACCCGATCTTATTAGTCACCTCACCCTGGGAGAACAGTCACTGCATCTTCACTCGATCTATACCCGATGGTATTAGTCACTTCCACCCTGGAAAAACAGTCTCTGTCTCTTCACTCAATCTAAACAACCTGGCATTATTCTCTCCCATCCTGGGAAAACAGTCTCTGGCTGTTCACTTGATCTCTTACCCTTTGTATTAGTCAGTTCCACCCTGTGAAAACAGTCTCTGTCTCTTCACATGATAAATACCCCCTGGTATTAGCCACTTCCACCCTCGGAAAACAGTCTCTGTCTTTTCACTCGATCCATACGCACTGGTATTAGTTACTTCCATCTTGGGAAAACTGTCACTGTCTCTTCACTCGATTTTGTGCCCGATCATATTCGTCACTTCCACCTTGGGAAAACAGTCACTGCATCCTCACTCAAACTATAACCCTTTGAATTAGTCACTTCCAGCCTGTGAAAACAGTGTCTGTCCCTACACTCGATCTATACACCCAGGTATTAGTCACTTCCACCCTGGAAAAACAGTCTCTGTCCGTTCACTCGATCTCTTACCCTTTGTATTAGTCAGTTCCACCCTCTGAAAACAGTCCCTTTCTGTTCACTCGATCTTTCCTCCCTGTTAGTAGGCACTTCCACCCTGGGAAAACAGTCTCTGTCGTTTACTCAATCTCTTACCCCTTGTATTAGCCACCCTGGGAAAACAGTCTGTGCCTCTTCACTCGAACTATACCCTAGTATTCGTCTCTTCCACCCTGGGAAACCTATCTCTGTCTCTTCTCTCAATCTATACAACTAGGCATTCTTCTCTCCCACCCTGGGATAACAGTCTCTGTCTCTTCATTCGATCTATACCTGATGGTCTTAGTCACTTCCAGCCTGGGAAAACAGTCTGTGTCCGTTCACTCGATCTATATCGCCTGGAAGTAGTCACTTCCACCCTTGAAAAACAGTCTCTGTCTCTGCACTCGATCTTTCCTCCCTGTTATTAGGCACTTCCACCTTGGGAAACAGTCTCTGTCGTTTACTCAATCTCTTACCCCTTGTATTAGCCACCCTGGGAAAACAGTCTGTGCCTCTTCACTCGAACTATACCCTAGTATTCGTCACTTCCACCCTGGGAAACCTATCTCTGTCTCTTCTCTCAATCTATACAACTTGGCATTCTTCTCTCCCACCCTGGGATAACAGACTCTGTCTCTTCATTCGATCTATACCTGATGGTCTTAGTCACTTCCAGCCTGGGAAAACAGTCTCTGTCCGTTCACTCAATCTACATCGCCTGGAAGTAGTCACTTCCACCCTGGGAAAACAGTCTCTGTTTTATACTCAATCTCGTACCCCTTGTATTAGCCACCCTGGGAAAACAGTCTCTGTCTCTTCACTCGAACTATACCCTAGTATTCGTCACTTGCACCCTGGGAAACCTACCTCTGTCTCTTCTCTCAATCTATACAATCTGGCATTCTTCTCTCCCACCCTGGGAGAACAGTCTCTGTCTCTTCATTCGATCTATACCTGATGGTATTAGTCACTTCCAGCCTGTGATAACAGTCACTGTCTCTTCACTCGATTTTGTACCCGATCTTATTAGTCACTTCCACCCTGGAAAAACAGTCTCTGTCTCTTCACTCAATCTAAACAACCTGGCATTATTCTGTCCCATCCTGGGAAAACAGTCTCTGTCTGTTCACTTGATCTCTTACCCTTTGTATTAGTCAGTTCCACCCTGTGAAAACAGTCTCTGTCTCTTCACACGATAAATACACCCTGGTATTAGTGACTTACACCCAGGGAAACTTGTCGCTGTCTCTTCACTCAATCTATACAATCTGGCATTCTTCTCTCCCACCCTGGGAGAACCCTCTCTGTCTCTTCATTCGATCTATACCTGATGGTATTAGTCACTTCCAGCCTGTGAAAACAGTCTCTGTCTCTTCACACGATAAATACACCCTGGTATTAGCCACTTCCACCCTGGGAAAACAGTCTCTGTCACTTCATGCGATCTGTATCCACTGGTTTTCGTCACTTCCACCCTGGTAATACAGTCTCGGTGCCTTTAGTCGAACTATATCCCTGGTATTCCTCACTTCCACCCTGGGAAACCTGTCTCTGTCTCTTCACTCGATCTGTACCTGATGGTATTAGACACTTCCACCCTGGAAAAACAGTCTCTGTTTCTTCACTCGATCAAAACACCCTGGTATTAATCAGGTCCAACCTGGGAAAACAGTCTCTTTCTCATCACTTGAACTATACACCTTGTATTAGTGATTTCCACCCTGGGAGAACAGTCTCTGTCTCTTTACTCGATCTCGTACCCCTTGTATTAGCCACCCTGGAAAAACAGTCTCTGTCCGTTCACTGGACCTCTATCGCCTGGAAGTAGTCACTTCCACCCTTGAAAAACAGTCTCTGTCTCTGCACTCGATCTTTCCTCCCTGTTAGTAGGCACTTCCACCCTGGGAAAACAGTCTCTGTCTTTTACTCAATCTCGTTCCCCTTGTATTAGCCACCCTGGGAAAACGGTCTCTGTCTCTTCACTCGAACTATACCCTAGTATTCGTCACTTGCACCCTGGGAAACCTATCTCTGTCTCTTCACTCAATCTATACCTGATGGTATTAGTCACTTCCAGCCTGTGAAAACAGTCACTGTCTCTTCACTCGATTTTGTACCCGATCTTATTAGTCACCTCACCCTGGGAGAACAGTCACTGCATCTTCACTCGATCTATACCCGATGGTATTACTCACTTCCACCCTGGAAAAACAGTCTCTGTCTCTTCACTCAATCTAAACAACCTGGCATTATTCTGTCCCATCCTGGGAAAACAGTCTCTGTCTGTTCACTTGATCTCTTACCCTTTGTATTAGTCATTTCCACCCTGTGAAAACAGTCTCTGTCTCTTCACATGATAAATACCCCCTGGTATTAGCCACTTCCACCCTCGGAAAACAGTCTCTGTCTTTTCACTCGATCCATACGCCCCGGTATTAGCCACTTCCACCCTCGGAAAACAGTCTCTTTCTTTTCACTCGATCCATACGCCCTGGTATTAGTTACTTCCATCTTGGGAAAACTGTCACTGTCTCTTCACTCGATTTTGTGCCCGATCATATTCGTCACTTCCACCTTGGGAAAACAGTCACTGCATCCTCACTCAAACTATAACCCTTTGAATTAGTCACTTCCAGCCTGTGAAAACAGTGTCTGTCCCTACACTCGATCTATACACCCAGGTATTAGTCACTTCCACCCTGGAAAAACAGTCTCTGTCCGTTCACTCGATCTCTTACCCTTTGTATTAGTCAGTTCCACCCTCTGAAAACAGTCCCTTTCTGTTCACTCGATCTTTCCTCCCTGTTAGTAGGCACTTCCACCCTGGGAAAACAGTCTCTGTCCGTTCACTCGATCTATATCGCCTGGAAGTAGTCACTTCCACCCTTGAAAAACAGTCTCTGTCTCTGCACTCGATCTTTCCTCCCTGTTATTAGGCACTTCCACCCTGGGAAACAGTCTCTGTCGTTTACTCAATCTCTTACCCCTTGTATTAGCCACCCTGGGAAAACAGTCTGTGCCTCTTCACTCGAACTATACCCTAGTATTCGTCACTTCCACCCTGGGAAACCTATCTCTGTCTCTTCTCTCAATCTATACAACTTGGCATTCTTCTCTCCCACCCTGGGATAACAGACTCTGTCTCTTCATTCGATCTATACCTGATGGTCTTAGTCACTTCCAGCCTGGGAAAACAGTCTGTGTCCGTTCACTCGATCTCTATCGCCTGGAAGTAGTCACTTCCACCCTGGGAAAACAGTCTCTGTCTCTGCACTCGATCTTTCCTCCCTGTTAGTAGGCACTTCCACCCTGGGAAAACAGTCTCTGTTTTATACTCAATCTCGTACCCCTTGTATTAGCCACCCTGGGAAAACAGTCTCTGTCTCTTCACTCGAACTATACCCTAGTATTCGTCACTTCCACCCTGGGAAACCTACCTCTGTCTCTTCACTCAATCTATACAATCTGGCATTCTTCTCTCCCACCCTGGGAGAACAGTCTCTGTCTCTTCATTCGATCTATACCTGATGGTATTAGTCACTTCCAGCCTGTGATAACAGTCACTGTCTCTTCACTCGATTTTGTACCCGATCTTATTAGTCACCTCACCCTGGGAGAACAGTCACTGCATCTTCACTCGATCTATACCCGATGGTATTAGTCACTTCCAGCCTGTGAAAACAGTCTCTGTCTCTTCACACGATAAATACACCCTGGTATTAGCCACTTCCACCCTGGGAAAACAGTCTCTGTCACTTCATGCGATCTGTATCCACTGGTTTTCGTCACTTCCACCCTGGTAATACAGTCTCGGTGCCTTTAGTCGAACTATATCCCTGGTATTCCTCACTTCCACCCTGGGAAACCTGTCTCTGTCTCTTCACTCGATCTGTACCTGATGGTATTAGACACTTCCACCCTGGAAAAACAGTCTCTGTTTCTTCACTCGATCAAAACACCCTGGTATTAATCAGGTCCAACCTGGGAAAACAGTCTCTTTCTCATCACTTGAACTATACACCTTGTATTAGTGATTTCCACCCTGGGAGAACAGTCTCTGTCTCTTTACTCGATCTCGTACCCCTTGTATTAGCCACCCTGGAAAAACAGTCTCTGTTGTTTTACTCAATCTCGTTCCCCTTGTATTAGCCACCCTGGGAAAACGGTCTCTGCCTCTTCACTCGAACTATACCCTAGTATTCGTCACTTGCACCCTGGGAAACCTATCTCTGTCTCTTCACTCAATCTATACCTGATGGTATTAGTCACTTCCAGCCTGTGAAAACAGTCACTGTCTCTTCACTCGATCTATACCTGATGGTATTAGTCACTTCCAGCCTGTGAAAACAGTCACTGTCTCTTCACTCGATTTTGTACCCGATCTTATTAGTCACCTCACCCTAGGAGAACAGTCACTGCATCTTCACTCGATCTATAACCCCTTGTATGAGTCACTTCCAGCCTGTGAAAACAGTCTCTGTCTCTTCACTCAATCTGTACACCCAGGTAGTAATCACTTCCATCCTGGAGAAACAGTCTCTGTCCGTTCACTGGATCTCTATCGCCTGGAAGTAGTCACTTCCACCCTTGAAAAACAGTCTCTGTCTCTGCACTCGATCTTTCCTCCCTGTTAGTAGGCACTTCCACCCTGGGAAAACAGTCTCTGTCTTTTACTCAATCTCGTTCCCCTTGTATTAGCCACCCTGGGAAAACGGACTCTGTCTCTTCACTCGAACAATACCCTAGTATTCGTCACTTGCACCCTGGGAAACCTATCTCTGTCTCTTCACTCAATCTATACCTGATGGTATTAGTCACTTCCAGCCTGTGAAAACAGTCACTGTCTCTTCACTCGATTTCGTACCCGATCTTATTAGTCACCTCACCCTGGGAGAACAGTCACTGCATCTTCACTCGATCTATACCCGATGGTATTAGTCACTTCCACCCTGGAAAAACAGTCTCTGTCTCTTCACTCAATCTAAACAACCTGGCATTATTCTCTCCCATCCTGGGAAAACAGTCTCTGGCTGTTCACTTGATCTCTTACCCTTTGTATTAGTCAGTTCCACCCTGTGAAAACAGTCTCTGTCTCTTCACATGATAAATACCCCCTGGTATTAGCCACTTCCACCCTCGGAAAACAGTCTCTGTCTTTTCACTCGATCCATACGCCCTGGTATTAGTTACTTCCATCTTGGGAAAACTGTCACTGTCTCTTCACTCGATTTTGTGCCCGATCATATTCGTCACTTCCACCTTGGGAAAACAGTCACTGCATCCTCACTCAAACTATAACCCTTTCAATTAGTCACTTCCAGCCTGTGAAAACAGTCTCTGTCCGTTCACTCGATCTCTTACCCTTTGTATTAGTCAGTTCCACCCTCTGAAAACAGTCCCTTTCTGTTCACTCGATCTTTCCTCCCTGTTAGTAGGCACTTCCACCCTGGGAAAACAGTCTCTGTCGTTTACTCAATCTCTTACCCCTTGTATTAGCCACCCTGGGAAAACAGTCTGTGCCTCTTCACTCGAACTATACCCTAGTATTCGTCTCTTCCACCCTGGGAAACCTATCTCTGTCTCTTCTCTCAATCTATACAACTAGGCATTCTTCTCTCCCACCCTGGGATAACAGTCTCTGTCTCTTCATTCGATCTATACCTGATGGTCTTAGTCACTTCCAGCCTGGGAAAACAGTCTCTGTCCATTCACTCGATCTATATCGCCTGGAAGTAGTCACTTCCACCCTTGAAAAACAGTCTCTGTCTCTGCACTCGATCTTTCCTCCCTGTTATTAGGCACTTCCACCCTGGGAAACAGTCTCTGTCGTTTACTCAATCTCTTACCCCTTGTATTAGCCACCCTGGGAAAACAGTCTGTGCCTCTTCACTCGAACTATACCCTAGTATTCGTCACTTCCACCCTGGGAAACCTATCTCTGTCTCTTCTCTCAATCTATACAACTTGGCATTCTTCTCTCCCACCCTGGGATAACAGACTCTGTCTCTTCATTCGATCTATACCTGATGGTCTTAGTCACTTCCAGCCTGGGAAAACAGTCTCTGTCCGTTCACTCAATCTACATCGCCTGGAAGTAGTCACTTCCACCCTGGGAAAACAGTCTCTGTTTTATACTCAATCTCGTACCCCTTGTATTAGCCACCCTGGGAAAACAGTCTCTGTCTCTTCACTCGAACTATACCCTAGTATTCGTCACTTGCACCCTGGGAAACCTACCTCTGTCTCTTCACTCAATCTATACAATCTGGCATTCTTCTCTCCCACCCTGGGAGAACAGTCTCTGTCTCTTCATTCGATCTCTACCTGATGGTATTAGTCACTTCCAGCCTGTGATAACAGTCACTGTCTCTTCACTCGATTTTGTACCCGATCTTATTAGTCAGCTCCCCCTGGGAGAACAGTCACTGCATCTTCACTCGATCTATACCCGATGGGATTAGTCACTTCCACCCTGGAAAAACAGTCTCTGTCTCTTCACTCAATCTAAACAACCTGGCATTATTCTGTCCCATCCTGGGAAAACAGTCTCTGTCTGTTCACTTGATCTCTTACCCTTTGTATTAGTCAGTTCCACCCTGTGAAAACAGTCTCTGTCTCTTCACACGATAAATACACCCTGGTATTAGTGACTTACACCCAGGGAAACTTGTCGCTGTCTCTTCACTCAATCTATACAATCTGGCATTCTTCTCTCCCACCCTGGGAGAACAGTCTCTGTCTCTTCATTCGATCTATACCTGATGGTATTAGTCACTTCCAGCCTGTGAAAACAGTCTCTGTCTCTTCACACGATAAATACACCCTGGTATTAGCCACTTCCACCCTGGGAAAACAGTCTCTGTCACTTCATGCGATCTGTATCCACTGGTTTTCGTCACTTCCACCCTGGTAATACAGTCTCGGTGCCTTTAGTCGAACTATATCTCTGGTATTACTCACTTCCACCCTGGGAAACCTGTCTCTGTCTCTTCACTCGATCTGTACCTGATGGTATTAGACACTTCCACCCTGGAAAAACAGTCTCTGTTTCTTCACTCGATCAAAACACCCTGGTATTAATCAGGTCCAACCTGGGAAAACAGTCTCTTTCTCATCACTTGAACTATACACCTTGTATTAGTGATTTCCACCCTGGGAAAACAGTCTCTGTCTCTTTACTCGATCTCGTACCCCTTGTATTAGCCACCCTGGAAAAACAGTCTCTGTCCGTTCACTGGATCTCTATCGCCTGGAAGTAGTCACTTCCACCCTTGAAAAACAGTCTCTGTCTCTGCACTCGATCTTTCCTCCCTGTTAGTAGGCACTTCCACCCTGGGAAAACAGTCTCTGTCTTTTACTCAATCTCGTTCCCCTTGTATTAGCCACCCTGGGAAAACGGACTCTGTCTCTTCACTCGAACAATACCCTAGTATTCGTCACTTGCACCCTGGGAAACCTATCTCTGTCTCTTCACTCAATCTATACCTGATGGTATTAGTCACTTCCAGCCTGTGAAAACAGTCACTGTCTCTTCACTCGATTTCGTACCCGATCTTATTAGTCACCTCACCCTGGGAGAACAGTCACTGCATCTTCACTCGATCTATACCCGATGGTATTACTCACTTCCACCCTGGAAAAACAGTCTCTGTCTCTTCACTCAATCTAAACAACCTGGCATTATTCTCTCCCATCCTGGGAAAACAGTCTCTGGCTGTTCACTTGATCTCTTACCCTTTGTATTAGTCAGTTCCACCCTGTGAAAACAGTCTCTGTCTCTTCACATGATAAATACCCCCTGGTATTAGCCACTTCCACCCTCGGAAAACAGTCTCTGTCTTTTCACTCGATCCATACGCCCTGGTATTAGTTACTTCCATCTTGGGAAAACTGTCACTGTCTCTTCACTCGATTTTGTGCCCGATCATATTCGTCACTTCCACCTTGGGAAAACAGTCACTGCATCCTCACTCAAACTATAACCCTTTGAATTAGTCACTTCCAGCCTGTGAAAACAGTGTCTGTCCCTACACTCGATCTATACACCCAGGTATTAGTCACTTCCACCCTGGAAAAACAGTCTCTGTCCGTTCACTCGATCTCTTACCCTTTGTATTAGTCAGTTCCACCCTCTGAAAACAGTCCCTTTCTGTTCACTCGATCTTTCCTCCCTGTTAGTAGGCACTTCCACCCTGGGAAAACAGTCTCTGTCGTTTACTCAATCTCTTACCCCTTGTATTAGCCACCCTGGGAAAACAGTCTGTGCCTCTTCACTCGAACTATACCCTAGTATTCGTCTCTTCCACCCTGGGAAACCTATCTCTGTCTCTTCTCTCAATCTATACAACTTGGCATTCTTCTCTCCCACCCTGGGATAACAGACTCTGTCTCTTCATTCGATCTATACCTGATGGTCTTAGTCACTTCCAGCCTGGGAAAACAGTCTCTGTCCGTTCACTCAATCTATATCGCCTGGAAGTAGTCACTTCCACCCTGGGAAAACAGTCTCTGTTTTATACTCAATCTCGTACCCCTTGTATTAGCCACCCTGGGAAAACAGTCTCTGTCTCTTCACTCGAACTATACCCTAGTATTCGTCACTTGCACCCTGGGAAACCTACCTCTGTCTCTTCACTCAATCTATACAATCTGGCATTCTTCTCTCCCACCCTGGGAGAACAGTCTCTGTCTCTTCACTCGATCTATACCTGATGGTATTAGTCACTTCCAGCCTGTGAAAACAGTCACTGTCTCTTCACTCGATTTTGTACCCGATCTTATTAGTCACCTCACCCTGGGAGAACAGTCACTGCATCTTCACTCGATCTATACCCGATGGTATTAGTCACTTCCACCCTGGAAAAACAGTCTCTGTCTCTTCACTCAATCTAAACAACCTGGCATTATTCTCTCCCATCCTGGGAAAACAGTCTCTGGCTGTTCACTTGATCTCTTACCCTTTGTATTAGTCAGTTCCACCCTGTGAAAACAGTCTCTGTCTCTTCACACGATAAATACACCCTGGTATTAGTGACTTACACCCAGGGAAACTTGTCGCTGTCTCTTCACTCAGTCTATACAACCTGACTTATTCTCTCCCAGCCTGTGAAAACAGTCTCTGTCTCTGCACTCGATCTTTCCTCCCTGGCGGTAGTGACTTCCACCCGGGGAAAACAGTCTCTTTCTTTTCACTCGATCTATATCCCCTGGTATTAGTTACTTCCACACTGGAAAAACAGTCTCTGTCTCGATGCTTGAACTGTACCCCCTGTTATCAGTCACTTACACCCTGGAAAGCAGTCCCTTTCTGTTCACTCGATCTGTACCCCCTTCTATTAGTCACCTCCAACCTGGGAAAACAGCCTCTGTCTCTTCACTCGATCTATATCCCCTGGTATTAGTTACTTCCACACTGGAAAAACAGTCTCTGTCCCGATGCTTCAACTATACCCCCTGTTATCAGTCACTTCCACCCTGGAAAGCAGTCCCTTTCTGCTCACTTGATCTGTACCCCATTCGATTTGTCACCTCCACCCTGGGAAAACAGACTCTTTTTCATCACTTGAACTATACCCCTGGTATTAGTCACTTCCACCCTGGGAAGCAGTCTCTGTCTGTTCACTCGATATTTCCTCCCTTGTATTAGTCACTTCCACCTGGCAACCTGGCATTATTCTCTCCCACCCTGGAAAAACTGTCTCTGTCCCTTGACATGATCTGTACACCCTGATATTTGTCACTTCCACCCTGGGAAAACAGTCTCTGTCTCTTCACTCGATCTGTACCCCTGGTATTAGTCACTTCCACCCTGGGAAAACAGTCTCTGTCTCTTCACTCGATCTATATCCCCTGGTATTAGTTACTTCCACCCTGGGAAAACAGTCTCTGCGTCTTCACCAGATCGAAACCCCCTTCTGTTAGTCACTTGCACACTGGGAAAACGGTCTCTGTCTGTTCACTCGATTTTGTACCCGATCTTATTAGTCACCTCACCCTGGGAAAACAGTCACTGCATCTTCACTCGATCTATAACCCCTTGTATGAGTCACTTCCAGCCTGTGAAAACAGTCTCTGTCTCTTCACTCGATCTGTACACCCAGGTAGTAATCACTTCCATCCTGGAGAAACAGTCTCTGTCTCTTCACTCGAACTATACCCCTTGTATTAGTCACTTCCACCCTGGGACAACAGTCTCTGTCTCTTCACTCGAACTATACAACTGCAATTAGTCACTTCCACCCTGGGAAAATAATCTCTGTCTCTTTACTTGATCTATTCCCCTTGGTTTTACTCACTTCCACCCTGGAAAAACAGTTGCTGTCTCTGCACTTGATCTTTCCTCCCTGTAATAGTCACTTCCATCCTGGGAAAATGGTGTCTGGCTCTTCACTCGATAAATACCTCCAGGTATTAGTCACTTCCACACTGAGAAAACGGTCTCTGTCACTTCACGCGATCTGTATCCCCTGGTTTTCGTCACTTCCACCCTGGTAATACAGTCTCGGTGCCTTTAGTCGAACTATATCCCTGGTATTACTCAATTCCACCCTGGGAAACCTGTCTCTGTCTCTTCACTCAATCTAAAAAACCTGGCATTATTCTCTCCCACAATGGGAAAACAGTCTCTGTCTCTTCACTCGATCTATGCCTGATGGTATTAGTCACTTCCACCCTTTAAAAACAGCCTCTGTCTGTCACTCGATCTCTTGCCCTTTGTATTAGTCACTTGCACCATGTGAAAACAATCTCTGTCTCTTCACTCAATAAATAACCCCTGGTATTAGCCACTTCCACCTTGGGAAAACAGTCACTGTCTCTTCACTCGATTTTGTACCCGATCTTATTAGTCACCTCACCCTGGGAAAACAGTCACTGCCTCTTCACTCGATCTATAACCCCTTGTATTAGTCACTTCCAGCCTGTGAAAACAGACTCTGTCCCTTCACTCGATCTATACACCCAGGTATCAGTCACTTCCATCCTGGAATAACTGTCTCTGTCTCTTCACTCGATCAAAACACCCTGGTATTAATCAGTTCCAACCTGGGAAAACAGTCTCTTTCTCATCACATGAACTGTACCCCTGGTATTAGTGATTTCCACCCTGGAAAGCAGTCTCTGTCTGTTCACTCGATATTTCCCCCCTTGTATTAGTCACTTGCACCCTGGGAAAACAGTCTCTGTCTCTTCACTCGATCTGTACCCCCTGGTTTTAATCACTTTCACTCTGGAAAAACAGTCTCTGTCTCTGCACTCGATCTTTCCTCCCTGTTATTAGTCACTTCCACCCTGGGAAAACAGTGTCTGTCTCTTCACTCAATCTATACAACCTGGCAGTATTCTCTCCCCCCCCACCCCCCCGTAAAAACAGTCTCTGTATCTGCACTCGTTCTTTCCTCCCTGGCGGTAGTCACTTCCACCCTGGGAAAACAGTCTCTCTGTTCACTGGATCTGTATCCCCTGGTATTAGTCACTTCCACCCTGGGAAACCTATCTCTGTCTCTTCACTCGATCTATACACCCTGCTACTAGTCGCTTCCACCCTGGGAAACAGTCACTGTATGTTCACTCCATCTATATCCAACGTTATTAGTCACTTCCACACTGTGAACATATTAT
This sequence comes from Hypanus sabinus, assembly GCF_030144855.1. NCBI lineage: Eukaryota > Metazoa > Chordata > Chondrichthyes > Myliobatiformes > Dasyatidae > Hypanus > Hypanus sabinus. The sequence goes on along the minus strand of NC_082737.1, from coordinate 3,140,084 downwards.
CTGTCTCTTCACTGGATCAAAACCCCCTGGTATTAGTCAGTTCCACACTGGGAAAACTTTCTCTGTCTCTTCACTCGATCTATGCTCCCTGGTATTAGTCACTTCCACCCTGCGATAACAGTCTTTGTCTCTTCACTTGATCTTTCCTCCTTGGTAGTATTCACTTCCACCCTGGGAAAACAGTCTGTCTCTTCAGTCGATCTATACACCCTGGTATTAGTCACTTCCACCCTGGGATAACGGTCTTTGTCTCTTCACTGGATCTTTCCTCCTTGGTAGTACTCAGTTCCACCCTGGGAAAACAGTCTGTCTCTTCACTCGATCTATATCGCTGGTATTAGTCACTTCCACCTTGGGAAAACAGTCAATGTCTCTTCAGTCGATTTTGTGCCTGATGGTATTAGTCACTTCCACCCTGGAAAAACAGTCTCTGCATCATCACTCGATCTATATTAGATTATTGTATTAGCCACTTCCGGCCTGTGAAAACAGTCTCTGTCTCTTCACTCGATCTATACCCCCAGGTATTAGTCACTTCCATTCTGGGAAAACACTCTCTCTCTTCACTGGATCTAGACCCCCTGTTATTAGTCACTTCCACTCTGGGACATCAGTCACTGAATGTTCACTCTATCTATATCCACAGTTATTAGTCACTTCCACACTGGGAAAATATTATCTGTCTCTTCACTGGATCAAAACCTCCTGGTATTAGTCACTTCCACACTGGTAAAATTGTCTGTGTCTCTTCACTCAATCTATAAACCCTTGTATTAGTTACTTCCAGCTTGGGAAAACAGTCTCTGTCTCTTCACTCAATCTAGACACCCTGGTATTAGTCACTTCCCCCCTCGGAAAACATTCTCTGTCTCTTCACTCGATCGAAATCCCCTGGTATTAGTCACTCCCTCCCTTGGAAAAAAGCCACTGTCTCTTCACTCCATCTATACGCCCTGGTGTTAATGACTTCCACCCTGGGAAAACAGTCTCTGTCTCTTCACTCGATCTGTACCCCCTAGTCTTAATCACTTCCACCCCAGGAAAACGTTCTCTGTCTTTTCACTCGATTTTTTCCCTCCTGTATTGGTCACTTCCACCCTGCGAAAACAGTCTCTGTCTCTTCAAACACAGATGCTGGAAATTCAAACAACAACACAGACAAAATGCCGGTGGAACACAGCAGGCCAGGCAGCATATATAGAGAATGGGAATGGGACGTGGAATTAAAATATGTGGCCACTGGGAGATCCTGGTTTTTCTGGCGGACCAAAAGTAAGTGTTCAGCGAAACCGTCTCCCAGTCTGCGTCGGGTCTCACCAATATTTAACCATATAACCATATAACAATCACAGCATGGAAACAGGCCATCTCAGCCCTCCTAGTCCGTGCCGAACTCTTAATCTCACCTATTCCCACCTACCCGCACTCAGCCCATAAGCCAACACTCCTTTCCTGTCCATATACCTATCCAATTTTACCTTAAATGACACAACTGAACTGGCCTCTACTACTTCTACAGGAAGCTCTTCCACACAGCTATCACCCTCTGAGTAAAGAAATACCCCCTCGTGTTTCCCTTAAACTTCTGCCCCCTAACTCTCAAATCATGTCCTCTCGTTTGAATCTCCCCTACTCTCAATGGAAACAGCTTATTCACGTCAACTCTATCTATCCCTCTCAAAATTTTAAATACCTCGATCAAATCCCCCCTCAACCTTCTACGCTCCAATGAATAGAGACCTAACTTGTTCAACCTTTCTCTGTAACTTAAGTGCTGAAACCCAGGTAACAACCTAGTAAATCACCTCTGCACTCTCCCTAATTTATTGATATCTTTCCTATAATTCGGTGACCAGAACTGTACACAATATTCCAAATTTGGCCTTACCAATGCCTTGTACAATTTTAACATTACATCCCAACTTCTGTACTCAATGCTCTGATTTATAAAGGCCAGCATTCCAAAAGCCTTCTTCACCACCCTATCTACATGAGACTCCACCTTCAGGGAACTATGCACTGTTATTCCTAGATCTCTCTGTTCCACTGCATTCCTCAATGCCCTACCAATTACCCTGTATGTTCTATTTGGATTATTCCTGCCAAAATGTAGAACGTCACACTTCTCAGCATTAAACTCCATCTGCCAACGTTCAGCCCATTCTTCTAACTGGCATAAATCTCCCTGCAAGCTTTGAAAACCCACCTCATTATCCACAACACCTCCTACCTTAGTATCATCAGTATCCTTACTAATCCAATTTACCACCCCATCATCCAGATCATTTATGTATATTACAAACAACATTGGGCCCAAAACAGATCCCTGAGGCACCCCGCTAGTCACCTGCCTCCATCCCGATAAACAATTATCCACCACTACTCTCTGGCATCTCCCACCTAGCCACTGTTGAATCCATTTTATTACTCCAGCATTAATACCTAACGACTGAACCTTCTTAACTAACCTTCCATGTGGAACTTTGTCAAAGGCCTTGCTGAAGTCCATATAGACTACATCCACTGCCTTACCCTCGCCAACATTCCTCGTAACTTCTTCAAAAAATTCAGTAAGGTTTGTCAAACATGACCTTCCACTCACAAATCCATGCTGGCTGCTCCTAATCAGATCCTGTCTATTCAGATAATTATAAATACTATCTCTAAGAATACTTTCCATTAATTTACCCACCACTGATGTCAAACTGACAGGTCTATAATTGCTAGGCTTACTTCTGGAACCCTTTTTAAACAATGGAACCACATGAGCAATACGCCAATCCTCCGGCACAATCCCTGTTTCTAATGACATCTGAAAGATCTCCATCAGAACTCCTGCTATCTCTACACAAACTTCCCTCAAGGTCCTGGGGAATATCCTGTCAGGACCCGGAAATTTATCCACTTTTAAATTTCTTAAAAGCGCCAGTACTTCCACCTCTTTAATTGTCATAGGTTCCATAACTTCCTTACTTGTTTCCCACACCTTACACAATTCAATATCCTTCTCCTTAGTGAATACCGAAGAGAAGAAATCGTTCAAAATCTCTCCCATCTCCCTCGGCTGCACACATAGCTGACCACCCTGATTCTCTAAGGGACCAATTTTATCCCTCACTATCCTCTTGCTTTTAATATAACTGTAGAAACCTTTCAGATTTGCTTTCACCTTATTTGCCAAACCAACCTCGTATCTTCTTTTAGCTTTTCTAATCTCTTTCTTAAGATTCCTTTTACATTCTTTATATTCCTCAAGCAATTCCTTTACTCCATGCTGCCTATATCTATTGTAGACATCCCTCTTTTTCCGAACCAAGTTTCTAATATCCCTTGAAAACCATGGTGCTTTCAAACCTTTAACCTTTCCTTTCAACCTAACAGGAACATAAAGATTCTGTACCCTCATAATTTCACCCTTAAATTACCTCCATTTCTCTATTACATCCTTCCCATAAAACAACTTGACCCAATCCACTCTCTCTAAATCCCTTCGCAGCTCCTCAAAGTTAGCCTTTCTCCAATCAAAAATCTCAACTCTAGGTCCAGTCCTGCCCTTCTCCATAATTATATTGAAGCTAATGCTATTGTGATCACTGGACCCGAAGTGCTCCCCAACACATACATCTGTCAGCTGACCTATCGCATTCTCTAACAGGAGATCCAACACTGCCCCATCTCTAGTCGGTACTTCTATGTATTGTTGCAAAAAACAATCCTGCACACATTTAACAAACTCTAAGCCATCCAGCCCTTTTACAGAATGAGCTTCCCAATCTACATGTGGAAAATTAAAATCTCCCACAATCACCACCTTGTGTTTACTACAAATATCTGCTATCTCCTTACACATTTGCTCTTCCAACTCATGCTCCCCATTAGGTGGCCTATAATACACTCTCATCAGTGTTACTACACCTTTCCCATTCCTCAATTCCACCCAAATAGTCTCCCTAGAGGAGCTCTCTTCCAAAGCACTGCCATAAGATTTTCTCGGACAAGCAATGCAACACCTCCTCCTCTGGCCCCTCCTACTCTATCACACCTGAAGCAACTAAATCCAGGAATATTTAGTTGCCAATCACACCCTTCCTGCAACCATGTTTCACTAATAGCTACAACATCATAATTCCAGGTATCAATCCACGCTTTAAGCTCATCTACCTTTCTTACAATGCTCCTAGCATTAAAATAGATACATTTAAGATACTCTCCACCTCCTCCTCTCTTTTCATCCCTAACAATGCATTCAAATTTATTATCCTTTTCTTTCTTCTCCCCTACATCTTCGGGCTGAGCCCATCCCTTCTTCATCACCTGCCTTTCCTCCCTCACACACTGTCTACTTACTTGCTCCACTGGTGAACTAACCTCCTCTCCCATAGTTTTCTCAAATTGATTCCCGCCCCCCCCCCCCCCCATCTTACTAGTTTAAAGTCTGCCCTGTAGCCTTAGCAAACCTCCCCGCTAGGATATTGGTCACCCCAGGATTCAAGTGTAACCCGTCCTTCTTGAACAGGTCACGCCTGCCCCAGAAGAGGTCCCAATGATCCAGAAACTTGAATCCCTGCCCCCTGCTCCAATCCCTCAGCCACGCATTCATCCTCCACCTAATTCCATTCCTACTCTCACTGTCGCATGGCACAGGCAGTAATCCCGAGATTACTACCTTTGCGGTCCTTCTTTTTAACTGCCTTCCTAACTCCCTATACTCTCGTTTCAGGACCTCTTCCCCTTTCCTACCTATGTCATTGGTACCTACATGTACCACGACCTCTGGCTCCTCACCCTCCCGCTTCAGGATATCTTGGACGCGATCAGAAACGTCCCGAACCCTGGCACCAGGGAGGCAAACTACCATCCGGGACTCCCGATCACCTCCACAGAACCACCTGTCTGAACCCCTGACTATCGAGTCCCCTATTACTATGGTCCTCTTTCTTCTATCCCTACCCTTCTGAGCTACAGGGCCGTCCTCTGAGCCGGAGGCCCGGCCACTGTCACTTCCTCCAGGTAGGCTGTCCCCCCCCAACAGTACTCAAACATGAGTACTTATTTTCAAGGGGTACAGCCACTGGGGTACTCTCTAGTACCTGCCTCTTCCCCTTCCTGACCGTGACCCACCTATCTGCCTCCCGTGGCCCCGGAGTGACCACATGCCTGTAACTCCTCTCTATCACCTCCTCACTCTCCCTGACCAGGCGAAGGTCATCAAGCTGCAGCTCCAGTTCCCTAACTTGGTCCCTTGGTCACCTGGCGCAGATGTGGATGTCCGGGAGGCTCGGAGACTCCAGGATCTCCCACATCCAACACCGAGAACAACAAGCTGCCCTCACACTCATACTTCCTGAATAACTGAAACTAACAAGGAGAACTAAAAGATAAGCCTACTGTGCCCTCTTCCGCCTAAGCCCTCTGAGCCCAAGCCCTACACTCTGCTCCCGGCTCACTCCGCTGCCCGTAAACGAAGCTGCCCGTTGTTTAAGGCTGCGTTCTTTTTATATCTTCCCTCCTTCCCAGGCCTCCTTCACACGCCTGCGCAGTCCTGCCTCTCAGAACTCCGATCTGAGAAGCAATTTGAAAATGGCCGCCGCCGCACTTCCTCTCAAAGCCTCGCTGTCTTCTTCCAAAAGAGGCCACACATTTTAATTCCACGTCCCATTCCCATTCTGATATGTCTATCCATGGCCTCCTCTATTGTCAAAATGAATCCCAACTCAGGTTGGAGGAACAACACCTTGTATAGTGGCTGGGTAGCCTCCAACCTGATGGCATGAACATTGACTTCTCTAACTTCCGTTAATGCCCCTCCTCCCCTTCTTACCCCATCCCTGACATATTTAGTTGTTTGCCTGTTCTCGATCTCCCTCTGGTGCTTCCCCCCCCCCTCCTTTCTTTCTCCTGAGGCCTCCCGTCCCATGATCCTTTCCCTTCTCCAGCTCTGTATCACTTTCGCCAATCACCTTTCCAGCTCTTAGCTTCATCCCACCCTGTCCTGTCTTCTCTTATCATTTCGCATTTCCCCCTCCCCCCCCCCCCACTACTTTCAAATCTCTTACTATCTTTCCTTTCAGTTAGTCCTGACGAAGGGTCTTGGCCCAAAATGTCGACAGCGCTTCTTCCTATGAATGATGCCTGGCCTGCTGCGTTCCACCATCATTTTGTGTGTGTTGTTCTCTGTCTCTTCACTCGATCTATACAACCTGGTATTAGTCACTTCCACCCTGGGAAACCAGTATCTGTCTCTTCACTTGATCTGTCCCCCCGGTATTAGTCAATTCCACCCTTGGAAAACAGTCTAACCTTCACTATATATTTCTCTTTCATTTTCTCAATCACTATCCTTTCTCATAACATTTTTTCTCTCCCATTCATACACCATCTTCCCTCCTCCTCATTCCTCTATCTTCACTTAATCTTATTCTCCCATCCTTTTGTCTCCAGATCCCATCCTCACTCCATCTTTCCCTTCCCCATTATTTACTCCAACTCTCTCTCCAGCTTCTCTCCATCTTTTCACCTCTCCACTCCATCTCTCCACCCCTCCTCCCCTGTTCTTCTCCTGTCCTCTCCACCTCTCCCTCTCTCCACCAGCTCTGCTTTCTCCAGGGGAGCCGGCAGTGAGCCTTAGCACCCCCTCCAGCTCGACACTCCCCTAGTTCAGTGGAGGATCCCATCTCCCCTGCAGGCGTAGGGCTTGGATGGCGCCAGATCTTGGATCCTCAGCTACTTCCACTGGGTTTTGATGATCTCCGGGAACTCGGGATTGAGCCCTCTCCCTCCCCTCCTCCCACACAACCTGGAATCCGTCCACATCTGGCATCCCAGCCAGTTCCCTACACCTGGGAACTCGGTCTGGAAGAGGAGGCGTTAATTTAAAAAGCAGGGTGTTAACGTCCAGGGTCAAAGGAGCAGGGTGTTAATGTACGGGGACGAAAGAGGAGGGTGGTAATGTACGGGGGCAGAAGAGGAGGGTGGTAATGTCCGGGGATGGAAGAGGAGGGTGGTAATGTATGGGGATGGAAGAGGAGGGTAGTAATGTACAGGGGCAAAAGAGGAGAGTGGTAATGTACGGGGACGAAAGAGGAGGGTGTTAATGTCTGCGGCCAAAAGAGAAGGGTCTCAGTGTATTAGGCCAAAGGAGTGGGTGTTAATCCACCAGGCTGGGAATAAAGGCGAATAAGAGGTAAGGGTGGCGAATAGGTGAAGGGCATGGGGTGGGGGGGGTGAATTTGTTCACTGGAAGGAGAAATCGATATTCATGCCTTCAGGTTCGAGGCTCCCCAGACGGAATATACGTTGTTGTTCCTTGACCCTGAGGGCAGGCTCATCTTGGCACAAGAGGAGATCAAGGATTGACACATTGGAATGGGAATGGGAATAGGAATTAAATTGTTTGGCCACTGGGAAGTGCCGCTTGTGGCAGATGGTGTGGAGGTCCGATGAGGCAGTCCCACAATTCAGACCGGGCCTCACCAATGTAGAGGAGGCCAAACCGGGAGCACCGGACACAATAGAAGCTGATACTCAGGTGAAGTGTTACCTCACCTAGGAGGACTGTCTGAGGCCCTGAATGGAGGTGAAGGAGGAGGTGTATGGGCAGGTGTAGCACTCAGACCATTTGCGGGGAGAATGAGGGAGGGAGATTAGTGGGAAGGGTCGAATGGACAAGGGAAACGTGGACAAAGAGATCCCAACGAAACAAAGAGATGGGGAGGTGGGGGTGGGGAAATTTGTTCTGAGTTACGATCCCGTTGGAGATTGCAGAGGTTGTAGAGAAGAACTTGTTGGGTGCAGAGCATGGTGGGGTGGTCGGACAGGACAAGAAGAACTCTCTCACTATTAAGGTGGCGAGAAGATTGTGTGAGTGTGGATGTAGGGGAAATGGAGGAGATGCAGGTGAGGGCAGCATCAATAGCAGAGGGAGGGAAACCCCATTCTTTAAAGGAGGAGGACACCTCTGATGTCCTGGAATGGAAAACCACGTGCTGGGAACAGATGCGGCAAAAATGAGGAAATTGAGAAAAGGGATTAGCATTTTTACATGAGATAGGGTGGGAAGAGGTATTGTTGAGACAACTGTGGGAATCTCTAGGTTTATAAAAGATCTCAGTTTTCAGTTTGTCTCCAGAGATGGAGACAGAGAGATCGAGAATGGAGAGGGAGGTATCGGAGATGAACCTAGTGAATTTACGGACAGGGTGGAAGTTAGCGGAAAAGTTGATAAAATTGACGAGCTCAGCACGGATACATGAAGCAGTGCCAATGCAGTGGTCAATGTAGCGGAGGAAGAGTGGGGGAGTGTAACTGGGGATGGTTTCAAACATGGATTGATCTAAGTAGCCAGCGAAGAGGCAGGCCTGGCTGGGGCCAACCCGAGTGCCCATGACTATATCTTGAGTTTGGAATAAGTGGGAGGAGATGAAGGAAAAATTGTTCCCAGGGAGGACCAGCGCTGCCAGATGGAGGAGGGTGGTGATGGAGGGGGATTAAGTGGTTCTTTTGTCAAGAAGGAAACTGAGGGTTTTGAGGCCTTCTTGATGGAGGATAGACGTATTCAGGGACTGAACATCCATGGTGAAGATGAGGCGGTCAGGGCCAGGAAATTGAAATTTACTGAGAGGATCGATTTCTCCTTTCACCTTGAACCCATCACCTCTAGTTGTAATCACACGGAACCTCAGTGGAAAAGTGTGTTTGCATCTAAACGCCTCAATTTTGCACACAGTAGGAGTGGGATCCGTTGCCATTGGAGGCCCCAGTGAGCCTCAGCAACACCCCCTCTCCGTTGTCACTCTCTGCAAACTGTGATAATCTTCCTCGCTGTCCACTACACTCCCAAACTTGGTGTTAACCGCAAATTTTCTGATCTGGTAAACCATGTTATCACACAGATAATTGATATAGATGACCAACAATGGATCCAGCACCGATCCCTGACATCCACTCGTCACAGGCCTCCAGTCAGAGAGTTGACTATTTACTGACGCTCTCTGGTTTCTCCCACAAAGCCAATGTCTCATCCAATTTACTCTCTAATGTCAAATGCCAAGCGATTGAACCTTATTGACCAACCTCCTATGCCGTACCTTGTCAAATGCCTTGCTAAAGTCCACGTAGACAACATCCAATATCTTGTCTTAATCAACTTTCCTGGTAATTTTCTTGAAAAACTCAATCTAACCTACGAAGCACAGAGCCATGCTGACCATCCCGAATAAGTCCATGTCTATCCAAATACTCATATACCCGGTCCCTTAGGATACTTTCCAATAAACTTCCCATCACTGATGTACTTACCTGCCTATAATTTCCTTGTTTCCATGGTGAATTTTCTGTTTGGATTCAGAACTGGATTCTCCATTGAAGACCCGGTTATTCTAGATATTCTAGCTCAAGATTTATGATTCTTAATGTTCCACAGGGATCTGTACAAGGAAGGTATGATGAAGATTTATTAAACTTTCTTTAGGCCGTGTCTGGAGTATTGTATACAGTTCTGGGCATCTCATTATTGGAAAGATGAGGCTTTGGAGAGGGTGCAGAAGAGGTTTACCAGGATGTTGCCTGGATTGGAGTGCATGTCTATTACAAGAGGCTGAGCAAAGTAGGGTTGTTTTCTCTGGAATGAAGAGGCAGAAGGGAGATCTGATAGAGGTTAAGATTTTTTGAGGCATAGACAGGGCAGACGCAGAAACCTTTTCCCGAGGGTTGAAACGTCTAATAGCAGAGGGCATGCATTTAAGGTGAGAAGGGGTCATTTCACAGGAGTAAGTGGTGAGGAGTAAGTTTTTTTGCACAGAGAGTGATGAGTGTCTGGAATGTTCTGCCTAGGTTGGTAGTGGAGGCAGAAACATCAGAAACTTTTAAGAGATGTTCAGATAGGTACATGAATGTGAGGAAAATGGAAGAGATGGTCATTGTGTAGGCAGAAGGAATCAGTTGGGTTGGCATTTGATTACTAAATAACTTGGTCCGGCATGACATTGAGGAGCCAAAAGGCCTGTTTACATGCTGTACTGTTCTATGATTGAAGACGTCCCTGACCCTGACACCAGGGAGGTGATGAACCTTGCTGTCAGCTGCAGAATTACTCACTGTTCCTGTCACTGATGATAGCCCACAGTTCCTGCTCACCATGAACTTTGCACAATGAACCATGAACCCTGCTCAGCATCAGACACAACCTGGGTATTGGAAGGGAAAAGATAAAATATGAGGGCAGGCTAGCCAATAATATAAAGCAGGATACTAAAAGTTATTTTCAGTTATATAAGGAGTTAAAGGGGAGTGAAAGTTGATATTAGACCACTGGAAAATTATGCTAGTGAGGTAGTAATGGGGCACAAAGTAATGGCAGACAAAATTAATGGGTGCTTTGCATCTGTCTTTACTGAGGAAGACACTAGCAGTGTGTCAGCGAGCAGGTGTGGGTGCCAATGCTATTACAAAGGGAATGTGCTAGGCATACTCAAAGGTCTTAAGATGGATAAGTCCCCTGGACCAGATGGACTACATCCCAGAGTCTGGAGAGAGATTACTGAAGAGACAACGGATGTATTGGTCATGATATTTCAATAATCACTTGATTATGGCATGGTCCTGGAAGACTGTCAGTCCACTCTTTAAGAAAGGAGGAAGGCAAAAGAAAGGAAATTATAGGCCAGTTAGCCTAACCTCAGTGGTTGGGAAAGTGTTGGTGTCTACTATTAAGGATGAGGTTTGGTGATACTTGGCAACTAATGATAAGGTAAGTCAAAGTCAGCATGGCTTCTGTTAAGGGAAATCTTGCCTGACAAATCTGTTAAAGTTTTGTCATATGAAGTGCTTTTAATGGATCTAGGTCTTTATTCACTGGAATTCGGAAGAGTGAGGGGTGAACTCGTTGAAACCTATCATCTATCTATCAAGTATCTATCTAGCTATCTAAATAGTGAAAGGCCTTGATAGAGTGCATGTGGAGAGGATGTTTCAACTCTAAGGAGTGTCTAAGACCAGAGGAGACAGCCTCAGAATAGAGGGGTGTCCTTTCAGAACAGAATTGTGGAAGATTTTCTTTAGCCTGAGAGTGATGGATTTCTATGCCACGGGCAGATTTGTATAATCAATGTGGATGTTAATAGATTTCTGATTGGTCAGGCTATGAAAGGATATGGGGAGAAGGCAGGAGACTGGGGGAAATAGATCACCTATGATGAAATAGTGGAACAAACTCGATGGGCCCAATGGCCTAATTCTGCTCCTATATCTTATACTCTCATGGTAGTCTACCATAGCCCTCTTCACTATGAACAAGACTTTGTGCTTTTGTGTCACCCGTAGACGTACTGATCCTGTGAGGAGAGACTTTGACGAAGGATGGTTTGGACCCAGATACTGGAGTATCTGACTTCAGGATCGAGACGTGGTCTGAAACTGGAACGAGAACTGAACACAAAACCAAACGCTAGATGATGTCTTTAGTTGAATTTTCGATTGAGCACTGAGGCCTGTTTAGGTGCTCTTTAAATGCTAAATTCATGGCTTAGAAACACAACTGCCAATTACCTGAATCTTTAAAGAGTGGCACCAGCCATCCATACTGTGGAGAGTTAGAGAGTCTAAACTCCAGAGACTGGCATGGTTGGGTGTGTCTCGTAACAGATCCAGTCTTCTGTATTTACATCCAAATTGTTTCCATAAATAACAACTAACAAGGGTCTTGTCACCGATCCCTGCGGCACTCCACTAGTGACTGGCCTCCATTCAGAGAAACAAACTTCAACCAACACCCTCTGCTTCCTGTCTCTGTCAGTTTTGAATCCATCTAACCAACTCTATGTTGATTCTATAAGTTCAATATAATAGTTCTCCCTGGAGAGATCTGATAGAAGATTGTAAAATAATGACCGGCAGAGATAGGGTAGATGATCAAAGTTTCTCTCCTAGGGTAGAGATGTCAAACACCAGAGGGCAAAGATTGAAGATGAGAGTAGGAAATTTAATGGAACATTTTCAAAGCAAGTTCTTTGACAAAGAGAATGACAGCAACCTGGAACACTCTGACAGTAATGTTACAGAAACATTTAGACATTTCACACCTGTCTTTCCTTTGTGTATCCCTTTCTAAAGTGAATGAAACATCTGAATCCTCAAATATTGAGCTACCAGTCCTGCCCATGTCACACCACAGTTCTATGAGGGGGGAAGGGAGATGGTGGAGAGAAGTGAGAAGGAAGAGAGAGGTCGGTGAGAAAGGCCCTGGAGCTGGGATCGGAGGCACTGATCTCCTCCGGTCCCTTGGCAGAACTCGTTGGGTAGGTTCTGAGGATCAAGGGGCAAGGGAGTAGTGGGAGCCCATCAGCATGGAGCCCGGACCTCATCCCTCTATAAGTCCCTGCATGTGGTCTTCTGCCCTCTCTTCTCCCCACTGTTAAACTCTCTCCTCCCCAATTCTCTCCTGTCCATATCCCTGGAGGTCTTGAATACCCTGAACCACAGCCTCATCCCATCACCTTCACATATTCAGCCCTCGCCCACACACTCACCCTCTCAAATCTCAGTCCTGCCAGGGACACCGGTGAGTAGATAGACCCCAGCTACCCGACTGAAACCCCTCTCATCCTCACTCCTCCAGGTAGACATTCCTTCTTCTCAAGCCCTTAACCCTTCTCACCCAATTGGCTTCACCCATCTTCCTGCTAGTCCTCCTTCCCTTCCTCCACCTATTTATTCTGACATCTTTCCCTTTCATTCCCAGTCCTAAAGAAGGGTCTCGGCCTGAAACTTTGACTATTTATCCATTTCCGTAGATGCTGCCTGACCACCTGACTTCCTCCAGCATTTTGTGTGTGTGGCTCTGGATTTCCAGAATCAATAGTCTCTTGTGTTTACAATGCCACCTCCTTGAGTATCATGTGAAGCCTTTTACCAAACACGACGTTTACATTCTTCAGATAATAAATAATGAAGAGCAAAGAACCCAACGTCCATCCCTATGGCACACAACTAGTCATGGGCCTCCAGTCCGAGAAAAACACATTCAACCTTCACCCTTTGTGTCCGAGCATCGAGCCAGTTATGCATCCACCAAGCCATCTCTCCCTGGATCCCATTCAATCCAACCTCCCAGATGAGCCCTGAATGTGGCTCTGCCCTCATACCCTTTTGATCAAAAAAAAGTTCCAATAGATTTTTTTTCAGATGTGGTTTTCCATGCGCAAAACCATCTAAAAGAAATGCTAGTAGATTTTATACCTCAGATACCCCATCTGGTACAACACTGTAGAAATACAGTTAACCCCCAGGGCATTACAAGGTGACGTAACAATTTCTGCAAGGGTTCCCTCAATTTCTTCCTTACTTTTCCACCTTTCGAAGGTAAACAGTGTGGCCCTGAGGATTTTATCCACCTCAGGCTAAATAATATCTCTCAGTGGTAACCCATGAAAAGCACTGACAGCCCTTGGTGTTGGCACGATACATAGCAGCTGGTGTAATGTTTTACAGCACTAGTGACCCGGGTTCAATTCCGCTGTCTGTAAGTTTGTACATTCCCAACGCGAGCTTCCTCAAGGTGTCCCGGTTTCCTCCCACATCCCGGAGACGTGCGGGTCAGTAGGGTAACTGGTCACATGTGTGTAATTGGGTGGTGCAAACTCATTGGCTGTTGCTGTGCTGTATCTCTCAACAAATAAGTAATCAATAGAGATGGAAATAAGGCTGACATCAATACAGGTGGGAGTTGTGATAAAAGTGAGATTGTGCGTCTCTTGAAAGTAGAATGTTAAGTGCTGTCAGCATCTTACCCAGAACGTCAGCTTAAAGCAATTTGTCTTCAGGAGTTAATATTGCATTCAGAGCAAAAAAAAATAGCTACATCTCAGTTTGAGTGTACAGAAGGACCATATGCGTGGTTTATAGCATCAATGCCTGGATATAACAACAAGCAGTGAGAATTCTGGGGTGGCGCTGTTGTCCCGGCAGTGCCGATGGAAATGATCTCACGGAATTGCGGGAAGGAAAGAGCCATATTTGATGATGAAAAGACACTTAGGTGAGCGTTAAATTGTTGGGTTATGGCCTGTGTTGGAGGGAAGAGTAGGGAAAGTAGGTTTACATAGGTGGAGAAAACATGGTGGTCTGAAGGGCCGCTAGTGTGATGGACAAGGTCTTTGTTCTTTGTTCTACTTTGGTCCTGTCTTCCAAGGTCAGACACAAAATACCTCCCAGATGTGTTGAGGAAAGAGGTTGAGAAAGTGAAAGGTATCAATTTTATTATCAGAAACATTGAATGGTCTCGTTGGTCTAGTGGTATAATTCTCGCTTAGAGCCTGAATTTGCGGGCATGCGAGAAGTTCCCGGTTCAAATCCCGGACGAGCCCCTCTGAATAATACGTTTTAGGACTTCATTCAGTGAAGCACAGGAGAATGAGTGAAGATGTTTAGTGGTAAACGAAATTATGAGGGATATAGATAACGTCGACGTCAGCAGGGTATTCCCCTCAGATTGACAACTCGAAGTCACAGGTTGAATATGAAAAGTTATATATTCAAGCGGAGTCTTTGGGGGAACGTCTTCGCTCAGAGGGTATCGTGAGAGTGGAGTGAGATGCAAGTTGAATTGTAACAATTAAGGGAAGTTTGAATGGGGGAGAGGATTTGGAAGGCTATGTTTTTGGATCGGCTAGATGGAAATAGTCAGAATGCAGTAGATGGGCCGAAGGGCCTGCTTCTATTCTGCAGTGCTCCTTGACTCTGATCCATGCGGGATTCGGGTCAGGATATAAATGGAGTGGGTGGGAAGTGTTTGGAAGCAGGTGGCCAACTCCTAACCCATATTCTTTTGTTCCTGTGTTACTGACATTCAGGACAAATACTAACAAATGTTAGTAGTCATACTCTCTACATTGAAAAAGGTAGTGAGCGTGGAAAATAATATTTCAGTAGATGACCATCTTCCAAAATTTCTCTGCCGTCTGGAGACGTACCCGCCAAGCAGTGTGTGGCAAATGTAACCCCGTTGTTTGACAAAGAAACTGCGAACCCACGGAATAAGAGCAAACTAGGTTGTACATAATTATGAGGGGTATAGACAGTGTTAGTGCAAGCAGGACTTTTCCAAAGAGGTTGGAACTAGAGGTCATAGGTTAAGGGCGATTCTTGAGCGATCATTACTACTGTCTCCACAATCCCTTCAGCTACCTCTTTCAGAAATCTGGGGTGTAGTCCATTAGGTCCGGGTGACTTGTCTAACTTCAGAACCTTCAACTTCCCAAGTAGCTCCACCTTAGTAATGGAAACCTTATTCATTTCTGTCCCCAAATTCTCTCGGATTTCTGGCATTCTGCTAGTCTCCTCCACAGGGAGTACTGGTGCCTGATAGTTATTAAGTTTGTCTGCCATTTCATTGTTTCCCCATTTCTACCTCTCCAGTGTATAGTGGTCCATTATACACTCTCGCCTCTCTGTAACTTTGTTTATATCTGAAAATAAAACACATTTTGTATTATCTTTGATATTATCAGCCGGCTGACCTTCGTATTTCATTTTTTATCTCTTCAGCTGTTTTCTGTTGGTTTTTAACAGCTTCCCAATCCTCTGACTTCCCACTAATAGTTGCTGTATGATATGTGACAAATAACGCTAATCTTTATCTTTTATCTTTAAGGAAAAATGCCTTGAAGAGTCAATAAGGGACCATTTTGCAACCAGTGACCATAATTCCACCAGGCTGAAAATAGCTCTGCAGAAAGTTAGGGATGTTCTGCAATTTAAGGTGTTAATTTAGTGTGGGGCCAATTTGAGAGCGATTAGCCAGGGTTTTGCCGGGGTTTATGGTTGAGAACCGGC
Organism: Hypanus sabinus; assembly: GCF_030144855.1. NCBI lineage: Eukaryota > Metazoa > Chordata > Chondrichthyes > Myliobatiformes > Dasyatidae > Hypanus > Hypanus sabinus. The sequence continues at coordinate 3,124,256 of NC_082737.1, read as the reverse complement.
TGATTTTATTTTCTGGTAAATAGACATCTGGTTTTGAAGGTGCAACATCTGGAGTTCAGGTAGAGCGTGTTCCAACCAGAGTGATGGGCAAAGTTGGTCAGAGTACGGAGCATTGGCTGACGAGAGATATTGAGACCCCGGTCAGGATAAAGGAGGCGTAGTAACAAATACTAAGCGCTGAAGAAACTCAGCAGGTCTGACGGCATGCAGGGAAAGGGAAAGCAAACAGTCGATGTTTTCGTCTGATAGTACAGAATCTCCTGTGTTTAAAAGGAGACACTGTCAGGCTGAGGCAGTCGGGACCAAGTGAATCCTTCAGCGAGTGTAAGAAGCACAGGACACTGAACAGGAAAATCAGGAGGTCAAAAAGAGGGCAAGGCACCGATCAATCAGGAAAGGCAGAGGAAAATCCTCCAGGATTATATGAATATAGTGTAAAAAGAGGGCACTGCACCGATCTATCAGGAAAGGCAGAAGAGAATCCTCCGGGATTGTATACATATATTGCGGGAAATGCATGATCAAGGGGTGAGTGGATCTGTCCAGCCATCTGTGTGGAGCCGGAAGGAATGGGTGAGGTGTAAGACGAATACTTCCCACCTGAATTTAGCATGGAGGATATATGAAAACGAGGACATTTAGGGAAGAAGACGGTGCTGCCTTGAACCATACGCCCGTTGCAAAAGATGAGGTGCTGGCCGCCTTACACTGCAGAGAAAATGCATATTGTATATCTCGACCCCCAGCGTTGACCATTCTCTATTAACCATTCTCCTCTCTCCAGTTCCCCCACTGTTCGTTTTCCACGTTTGTCTAAGTAGACTGTGCATTCTTCTAAACACCCGCTGGATAGAGCAGAAGGGAAGAATTAACCGTTGGTTCTCACCGGTAATGGGGACAATTATAATTTACACCCAATCAACACTAGACCCATGTTATACAAACGGTGCAGGTTGAGAGGGTGGTTCTGAAGTCACGTGCTGCACTGACCTTCATTGGTGAGAGATTGAGGTCAAGTGCCGTGAGGTAATGTAACTGTCAGACTCTGGTTAGAACGCACTTGAGTATTGTGTTCAGTACAGCTCGTCCCGTTATAGGAAACATCAGAAATCAGGGATCAACATTTTCCAAGATACATTTACGCATATTCGTAAGCTAACGTGGTGTGTTGGGATGGCATGCAACAAAAACAACACTTACTGGTGATAAAGCGTAAACAATTATATAAATTGTCCCTGATGACCACACCTGCAAAAGGTGCGTCCAGCTGCAGCTCCTATCAGACCGAGTTCGGGAGTTGGAGCAGGAGCTGGATGGACTACGGATCATTCGGGAGGTGGAGGCAGAGATAGATAGGAGTTATCAGGAGGTAGTCACACCAAAAAACCAAGAAGTAGGCAGATGGGTGACGGTCCAGAGAGGCAGGGGGAGCAGGCAGAGAGAGCAGAGCACCCCTGCGGCCATTCCCATTAACAATAAGTATACCGTACTGGATACTGTTGATGGGGATGACCTACCAGGAATGAGTTGTAGTGGTCCTGCCTCTGGCACAGAGGTTGAACCCTCAACTAGAAAGGGGAGGAGGGAAAAGAAGAGAGCGATAGTTTTAGGGGACTCTATAGTTAGGGGGGCAGATAGGAGATTTTGTGGGGCAGATCGGGAGTCTCGGATGGTATGTTGCCTCCCTGGTGCCAGGGTCCGGGACATCTCAGATCGGGTGCAGGCTATTCTTGAGAGTGAGGGCATGAACCCAGATGTAGTGGTCCATGTGGGGACCAATGATGTAGGTAAGGTGAGTGAGGGGGTCCTGCTTAGAGAGTACAGGGAGTTAGGAGTGAAGCTGAAAGGCAGGACCTCCAGGGTGACAATCTCGGGATTGCTACCTGTGCCACGTGCGAGTGAGGCGAAGAATAGAATGATTATGCACATTAATACGAGGCTGAGAGCATGGTGCAGGAAGGAAGGGTTCAGGTTTTTGGATAATTGGTCTTTGTTCCAGGGACATTGGGATCTGTTTCGAAGGGATGGTCTACATCTGAACCGGAGGGGTACTAACATTCTTGCAGGAGAATTTGCCAGTGCTGCTCGGGGGGGGGGGTTTAAACTAGATGTGCAGGGGGCAGGGATCCAGATCCAGAGGGTTGGTCAGAAGGTGCATGGGGTTAAATGTGTACAAGGTTTGGGTGATCTTGAGAAGGTCATCAAAATTCAGGGTGCAATTTGCCCGATGGAAGTTCAAGGAGCTCGGTTAGGTACAGTAGACAGTGTTTTAAGCAAAGAGAGGAGGAATGGGCTAAGAATTCTATACTTGAATGCGCGTAGTGTCAGAAATAAGACAGATGAGCTTGAAGCTCAGATGAAAATGGGGAACTACGATATTGTTGGGATAACGGAGACATGGCTGCAAGGGGATCAGGCCTGGGAATTGAGTGTACCAGGGTATACGTGCTATCGTAGAGACAGAAATATGGGAAGAGGGGGTGGGGTGGCCCTGTTGGTGAGGAATGAGATTCAGTCCTTAGCAAGAGGTGACTTGGGAACAGGGGAAGTAGAGTCTGTGTGGATTGAGCTGAGGAACAGTCAGGGTAAAAAGACCCTAATGGGTGTTGTGTACAGGCCCCCAAACAGTAGCGTGGATATTGGGTACAAGTTGATTAGGGAGTTAACATTGGCATGTGCTAAAGGTAATGCAGTTGTTATGGGAGATTTCAACATGCAGGTGGACTGGGAGAATCAGGTAGGTGCTGGACCCCAGGATAGGGAGTTTGTGGAGTGTCTAAGGGATGTATCTTTGGAACAGCTTGTGCTTGAGCCAACCAGGAACGAGGCTATTTTGGACTTGGTGATGTGTAATGAACAGGAATTGATAAGTGATCTTGAAGTAAAGGAGCCATTAGGAAGTAGTGATCATAACATGATAAGTTTTTATCTACAATTTGAGAGGGATAGGGGCAGATCAGAGGTGTCAGTGTTGCAATTAAATAAAGGAGACTACGGAGCCATGAGGGATGAGCTGGCCAAAGTTAAATGGGCGGATGCCCTGGCAGGAAAAACAGTGGATCAGCAGTGGCAGATATTCTTGGGCATAATACAAAAGATGCAAATGCAGTTCATTCCAATGAGAAGGAAGGATTCAAAGAGGGGGAAGGGGCCACAGTATAGCATTAAAGAAAAAGAAGTATGACAGGGCTAAGATGAGTGGGAATACAGATGATTGGGAAAGTTTTAAGGAACAGCAGATCTTAACTAAAAAAGCAATACGGAGAGAAAAAAATCAGGTATGAGCTCAGTCTAGCCAGGAATATAAAAGTGGATAGCAAAAGCTTTTTTAGCTATGTGAAGAGAAAGAAGATAGTTAAGAACAATGTTGGCCCCTTGAAGAATGAATTGGGAGAAATTGTTATGGGAAACAGGGAAATGGCAACAGAATTTAATGCATACTTTAGATCTGTCTTCACCAGGGAGGACACAAGCAATCTCCCAGATGTATGGATGGGCCAGGGTCATAAGATATCAGAGGAATTGAGACAGATTGACATTAGGAAAGAAACTGTGATGAGTAGACTGGTAGGACTGAAGGCTAATAAATCCCGGGTCCAGATGGTCTGCATCCGAGGGTTCTAAAAGAGGTGGCTCAGGAAATTGCGGATGCATTGGTAATCATTTTCCAATGTTCCTTAGATTCAGGATCAGTTCCTGAAGATTGGAGAGTGGCTAATGTTGTCCCACTTTTCAAGAAGGGAGGGAAGGAGAAAACGGAGAACTATCGCCCTGTTAGCCTAACGTCAGTCGTGGGGAAGATGCTTGAGTCCATTATTAAGGACGAAATAGTGGCACATCTAGATGGCAGAAATAGGATTAGGCCGAGCCAGCATGGATTTACCAAGGGCAAATCATGCTTGACTAATCTGTTGGAGTTTTTTAAGGGTGTAACAAGGATGTTAGATGAGGGTAAGCCAGTAGATGTTGTGTACCTAGATTTTCAGAAGGCATTCGATAAGGTGCCACATAGGAGATTGGTGAGTAAAATCAGAGCTCATGGTATTGGGGGCAGGGTTTCAACATGGATAGAAAACTGGTTGGCAGATAGAAAGCAAAGGGTAGCAGTGAATGGGTGTTTCTCAGACTGGCTGGAGGTGACTAGTGGGGTACCACAGGGCTCTGTATTGGGACCACAGCTCTTTACGATTTATGTCAATGATTTAGATGAGGGCATTGAAAACTATATCAGCAAGTTTGCTGACGATACTAAACTGGGTGGCAGTGTGACATGTGAAGAGGACGTTAGGAGAATACAGGGAGACTTGGATAGGCTGAGTGAGTGGGCAAATACTTGGCAGATGTCATTCAATGTGAATAAATGTGAAGTTATCCACTTTGGAAGCAGGAACAAGAGGGCAGAGTATTGTCTGAACGGTGTCGAGTTAGGTAAGGGAGAAATGCAAAGAGACCTAGGAGTCCTAGTTCACCAGTCATTGAAGGTGAATGAGCAAGTGCAACAGGCAGTGAAGAGGGCAAATGGAATGTTGGCCTTTATTACAAGGGGAATTGAATACAAGAGCAAGGATGTCCTTTTGCATTTGTACAGGGCCCTGGTGAGAACACACCTGGAATATTGTGTACAGTTTTGGTCTCCAGGTTTAAGGAAGGACATTCTGGCAGTTGAGGAAGTGCAGCGTAGATTCACTAGGTTGATTCCTGGGATGGCAGGGCTGTCTTACGCAGAGAGATTGGAGAGATTGGGCTTGTACACGCTGGAATTGAGGAGATTGAGAGGGGATCTGATTGAAACGTTTAAGATAATTAAAGGATTTGATAGGATTGAGGCAGGAAATATGTTCCAGATGTTGGGAGAGTCCAGTACCAGAGGGCATGGATTGAGAATAAGAGGTCAGTTATTTAAAACAGAGTTGAGGAAGAGCTTCTTCTCCCAGAGAGTTGTGGAGGTGTGGAATGCACTGCCTCGGAGGACGGTGGAGGCCAATTCTCTGGATGCTTTCAAGAAGGAGCTGGATAGATATCTGATGGATAGGGGAATCAAGGGATATGGGGACAAGGCAGGGACTGGGTATTGATAGTGAATGATCAGCCATGATCTCAGAATGGCGGTGCAGACTCGAGGGGCCGAGTGGTCTACTTCTGCACCTATTGTCTATTGTCTATTACAGTATGGATATAGAACAGAATGTACATAAATAACACAGACACCAGCATGTATTTACAATGTAAACAATTTGATAGAAATGTGGTTTACAGTATTTAAATTGTGCTGTGGTGATAGATAGAGGGCACTTCGGAGAGGAGTGGTGGTGTTTCATAGAATGATTGATCGGAATAACTGTCTGGGGGGAGGGGTGGGAAAAACGTTTAAAATGCCTTCAGGTGCAGAGGACGTTCAGTGGGATGTTCCCTGGATTAGAGCACGTCTTGTGAGGGAAGGCTGAACGAGCTGGAGCATTTCTCTTCAAAGCTGCAGAGCGTGATGCAGGTGTATAGGACAGTAGACAATAGGTGCAGAAGTAGACCGTTCGGCCCTTCGAGCCTGCACCGCCATTTTGAGATCATGGCTGATCAATCACTATCAATGCCCTGTTCCTGCCTTGTCCCCATAATCCCTTGATTCCCCTATCCATAACATAACCTATCTAGCTCCTTCTTGAAAGCACCCAGAGAACTGGCCTCCACTACCTTCCGAGGCAGTGCATTCCAGACCCTCACAACTCTCTGGGAGAAGAAACCTCCTTAACTCTGTCCTAAATGACACACCCCTTACTCTCAAACTATGCCCTCTGGTACCGGACTCTCCCAGCATCCGGAACATAATTCCTGCCTCTATCTTGTCCATTCCCTTAATATTCTTATATGTTTCAATAAGATCCCCTCTCAATCTCCTTAATTCCAGCGTGTAAAGCCCAGTCTCTCTAACCTTTCTGCATAAGACAGTCCAGATATCCCAGGAATTAACCTCGTGAATCTACACTGGACTTCCTCTACAGCCAGGATGTCCTTCCTTAACCCTGGAGACCAAAACTCTACACAATACTCCAGGTGTGGACTCACCAGGGCTCTGTACAAATGTAAGAGGATTTCCTTGCTCTTGTACTCAATTCCCTTTGTAATAAAGGCCAACATTCCATTAGCCTTCTTCACTGTCTGCTGCATTTGCTCATTCACCTTCAGTCACTGATGAACAAGGACTCCGAGATCTCTTTGTATTTCTCCCTTACCCAACTCTACACCGTTCAGATAATAATCTGCCTTTCTGTTTACTCCCAAAGTGGATAACCTCACACTTATTCACATTAAACACCATCTGCCAAGCATCTGCCCACTCACCCAGCCTATCCAAGTCACCCTGAATTCTCCTAACATCCTCATCACATGTCACACTGCCACACAGCTTAGTATCATCAGTAAATTCGCTGATGTTATTTTTCATGCCTTTATCCAAATCGTTAACGTAAATGGTAAACAGCTGTGGTCCCAATACCGAGCCCTGTGGCACCCCACTCGTCACCACCTGCCATTCCGAGAAACACCCATTCACCGCTACCCTTTACTTTCTATCTGCCAACCAGTTTTCTATCCATGTCAATGCCTTCCCCCCGATGCCCTGAGCTTTGATTTTACCTACCAATCTTCTATGTGGGACCTTATCAAATGCCTTCTGAAAACAGGAGACACAGTGTGGACAACAACACCTTTTCCCCAGGGTGACAGCGGCCAATACGAAAGGACATGCGTTGAAGATGTGTGGAGGAAAGTTTAGGTGAGAGGTAAGTTGTTTTTATTTTGAACAGTGTGGTGGGTTCTCGGAACACACTGTTGGGGTGCTGGTCGTGGCTGACACAACAGAGGCATCAAAAAATACTTGGATAGACAGGTGGCTGCAGTGAAAATAGCAGATTGTGGGCTGTGTAGAAGGGAATGGTTATATTGATGGCAGAATAGTTTACATAGGTGGGCATAGCATCGTGGGCCGAAGGGCCTGTAGTGTGCTGTACTGGTCTTTGCTCTTTGATCTAATTTGGTGGTAAAATTACCACCAGATGCGTTGAGGAAGGAGATTGAGTAATTGAAAGGCATAAATATTGAATGGGCTCGTTGGTCTAGTGGTATGATTCTCGCTTTGGGTCTGATTTTGCAAGCATGCGAGAGGGCCCGGGTTCAAATCCCGGACGAGCCCCCCCCCCCCCCAAATGGTACATTTTTGAAATTCTGTCAGTGAAGCGTAGGAGAATGAGAGGAGATACTTAGATGAATACGAAATTATGAGGGCTGCAGGCAAGGCGAATTCCTGCAGGCTTTTCTCCTCAGGTTGGGCAAGACGACAACTCGAGATCAAAGCTTTAGAGTGGACGGTGGAATATTCAAGTTTAACGTCTTTCATCCAGAGGATGTGCGAGCTTGGAACGAGATGCAGGTAGAATTGTAACAATTAAGAGAAGTTTGGATAGGTACGTGGATGGGAGAGGTGTGGAAGGCTATATTCCGAGTGCGGGTGGGTGGAACTAGACAGAACGGCAGCATGGACTAGATGGGCCGAATAGCCTGTTTCCGTTCTCTAGTGCAACGTCACTCTATAACTCTGTGAAGGATTTGGACTTGCGTAGAAATGGAATGGATGGGAATCGTTATGAAGCTGAGTGGCCAATTCGTGCTCCGACAATCCTGTGTTCTTGTATTACTGAAATTCAGCTCTATCGATAGGAACAGGTATCCTGAGTGTGATACTCTCGACATTGAAGTGAAATACAGAAAATGAGCATAGGAAATAGTGTTTGGGTAGATGACCATCCTCCAACATTCTCTGACGTCTGGAGACGTTCTTGCCGAGCAGCGTGTAGCAAACGGAACCTCGTAGTTTCCCAAAGGAAATAAGAGACCCAAGGAATTTGAGCAACCTGTATATACAAACTTATGAGTGGTATAGACAAGGTTAGTGCAGGCAGGTCTTTTCCACTGAGGTTGGAGCCAGAAGTCATGAGTTAAGAGTGAAATGTGAAATAGTCACAGTGGTTTAATGCATTTGGACTTTCAAAATGATTTTGGTAAGTCTCCCGAAAGGAGTCTGGCATGGATTGTGGCATTGAATACACATGGGGCATTGTCAGGTGACAGAGCCGAAGCAGGGAAGAGGGAAATGCGGGCCTTTTGATGGAGGGAAGGAAGTGACAAGTTGGATTTTGCGGGGTTCAGTCCTCAACCCAGTTGTTCGCAGTCTAAGGCGGTAACTTTGAAGCTTCAGTACAGTATTTAAAGATTAGGTTTATTTGTCACGTGTACATCTAAACTTCAGGTGAAATTCATCATCTGTGTCAAGTTAAATTAGTGAATATTGTGCTGGCAGCCCGCAAGTGTCCGGCACCAACATAGGTGCCAGGAATTCATCAACCCGAACCCGTACGTCTTTGGAATGGGGGAGGAAATCAGATTACCCAGAGGAATCCCAGGCGGTCAGGGGTAGAACATAAAAATCCTTGCAGTTAGCAGTGGGAATTGAGTCCCGATCTTCCAGCGGCCGCTCTAATAGCCTGACGCAAACTGCTGCGCTACCGTGTCATGGTGTGGACACATTCCCTGTCTGCGGACGGCATGAAACTACACTGTTGCTGGTGGGATAGGGAGCAGTGAGCAGGACGCAAACCATTTCCGATCTGGTCCATTCAGGATTGGTGAACAGTCAGATGTGGTCGGTGATAACTGAGAGGTTAGTCTTTATTCTTATAAACTAGAAACCAGATTATTAATGATGTAAGAGAAATGGGTCACGAAAATGAAAAGGGACTGGAGTGTCCGAGTACACGAGACAGGGATTCAGGTGACACAAGAGATTCCGCAGATACTGGAAACCCAGAGTAACACGCAGAAAATGCTGGCAGATCTCAGCAGGTCGGGCAACAGCATTTATGGAGAGTAATGAATAGTCATCCCTTCCTAATCGGACCCTTAATCCGGGCTGATAAGAATTCAGAAGCAGCGAGCACTTGGGGAGACATGTGGGAGGCCATGCTTTATTGCAAGAGGAATGCGTACAGGAAAGTCCCAGCGCAGCTCCACAGGGCCTTTGTGAGACCCCACGGTGCGCAGTCTGACCGTTTTATCTATGGAGAGGAGTTCGTTTCATGGCGAGGATGCGAGCCGGTCTGTTCGCCAGTTGTCTGTCCGAACGGAGGATGAGAGACCGGGCCGATCATTCTGTGCTGTACCCACCGTGAGGCGGGATGTCAATGACACCCTTCAAAGTCCAACATATCCCGATATGATGGAAAGTGGTCCTGACTTTCACCGGAGGTTGACAGGTTCCTAAGGAGTCAGACCGTAAACGGACTGAGGAGAATGGGTTTGGGATGAATCAGCCACGATGGAATGGCGGATCAGGCCTGATGGGCGGAATGGCCTCATTCTGCTCCTATGTGTTATGGTCTCGGTGTGGACTCCAAACCTGGGGGTCACATCCTCAAGGTATTTACAAACATCACATATGGGAGTACAAGACCATGCAGCATAGGAGCAGAATTAGGCCATTTGGCCCATCAAGTATGCTCTGACATTCAATCATGGCTGATCCGTTTCCCCCACCTCAGCCCCACTCCTCGGCCCTCTCTATGAGACCATAAAATGGAGATCGGGACTCATCTCGCCACCGAGAGGGCAGCGGATCTATGAGTTCCGTACGAGATACTGAGGCATAGATCGAGTTGGTGGGCAAATACATTTTTCCTAGGGTGTAAATGGCTTGTACAAGGGGTATAATTGTAATCTGATCGATCAGAGGGAAGTTTGGGTGGGGACGGGACGCGAAAATCAGAGATGGTTGATGTGTGCGTACCAGCAGTAGTGGTAGAGGCAGATATATTAGGGGAATTGATGAAACTCACAGCTACATACAGAAATTACAGACAAATACATGTCTAGTCCTGCCGAAGGGTTTCGGCCCGAAACATCGTCTGTACTCTTTTCCATAGATGTTGCCTGGCTTGCTGAGTTCCTCCAGCATGTTGTGTAACAAACACACGTTGTGCAACACGCTCGGATTTCCAGCATTTGCAGATTTTCTCCTGTTTATAGCAAGGAACGGTTAGTTTGGTCTTGGCGTACGTTTAAAGGCCGGCACGACATGGAGAGCCGAGGGGTCTGTGCTGCGCTGTGTTCTCTAGGTATTGGCGTATGTTTAAAGGTCGGCACAAGATCGTGCGCCAAGGGGTCTGTGCTGTGCTGTGTTCTCCAGGTTTTGCCAAGGGCAGACTGGCCTCCCCGCACTTCGCTGCGGTTGTTTGGTGCATGGGCCTTCAGAAGCCCGGGGGCCGGACAGGTGATCCCGGGGTCGCTCAGGTGGCCGAGGCGCCGATGACCCGCAGCAGCGAGGTGACCGGATACACCGCCGCGCTCTTCAGCTGCTCCCGGAACCTGGACTGCGTCGCTGCGTAAATGAACGTGTTGGTGCAGCAGCTGACGGTCCGCAGCATAAATCCGACCAGCGTAAAGATGAACTGTGAGTCGTTCCTCCCGGCCGCCGTCCCCGTGATCTGATAGTAGATGAATTCCACGACGTGCGTCAGCCACAGGAGGATGAAGCTGCCGGAGAGGGTGAAGAGTAAAACTATAGACCTCCTCCTGCTCTCCATCTCCGGGTCGCTGCGGTTCTCCCCACTGCTCTGACCCCGCAGCCCCTTCCGGACCCGGCTGGCCACCAAAATGTGCCTGACTGTCAGAGCGTTGAGCAGCAGAATGACAGCGAAAGGGAGGAGCGGGGTTAAAACCGTGTTGAACCAGTCATACCCCATCCAGCCTGGTTCGGTAAAGAAAGCGATCATTGGATAGCAGCCCCGCGGCACATTGTCGATGATCACTCTGGGTACATACGTGAAGTAGTAGGGGACATTTTTCAGACACAGCAGAACGCCGGTTGTCCCCAGGACCACCGCCGCAGTCTCCCCGGTGCAATATTTTGTTTTCAGCCGCTGGCAACAGATGGCAACAAACCGATCGAGTGTGAAAGTGACGGTGAACCAGACGGAGCAGTCGGTGGCGGAACGACGCAGCACGGTGATGACACTGCACACCGGGGTTATGTTGAGGAAGCACTCCGGGAAATAATGGAAGTTGATCCGGTACAGAATAACCTCGGTGAGGATGAGCATCAAGTCCGCCGCCGCCATTGCGACCAGGTAGCGAGTGGTGCAGGTGGAGAGACCGCACTTTCCCCGGGACAGGATGGCAATCGCCACTAAATTCACTGGAGGGAGAGAGCAGGGATCAGAACGGGGAAAGTAATGAAATCGTGTTAGAGCACACAACATACACTCGGTGTCCACTCTATGAGGGGCACCGGTACACCTGACTGTTAACACAAATATCTCATCAACCAATGACGCGGGAGCCACGCAGACCTCTCTGATGGTAGAAATGAGAACCGGACACATTCTGGATGGGGGTTGGGGTTGGACCTTTAATGATGGATGACGCCTTCTTGATGCATCGCAGATTGTAGGAGTTCTCACTCGTGGAGACACTACTGTCCGTGATTGATCTGGCTGGGGTTACAACCTGCAGCTTTTCCCGATGCTCTCTGGTGTTCATCCATATCAGACGGTGATGGGACCAGACAGAACGCTCTCCACGGTATATCAATAGACATTTATAGAAACTATAGAATACTTTGGTAGCATATCAGATCTCCTCGCATTCATGATATATGCTCGCTGGCGTGCTCTGTTTGTACTTGTATCAATATGCTGGTCTCAGTGTAGACCTTCAGAAATGTTGACACCCAGGTACTCTGCCCATCGCCTCCATCGAGTCTCCATCTCACCCTCCTCCACTGCAAAGCGAAAAGCTCCGCCTCGCTCAAACTTTCTTCCAATTCGAGCAGAGGAGCTAATTTTTTGGAGGAGAATGGTTCTGGAAGCAGTTCCAGCCAGGCATCGTTGCAAATCTCAAAAAACGGCTCCTCATCTCCCCAACGGACCGACGCCATCCTGAGACGCTGGACAGGAAGGGATGTGTTGAACGGAGCAGGAGGGGCCGTGTTCCACTCAACGTTGGAGAGGTGGGAAACAGTTGTGTGGATTTAAGTTGAGGTCCGACCCCCCGAACTGAAATACCGTCACGCTATCCGCTGCTCCACCAGGAAAGCTACCTCAGTAATATTTGTGTGACAATATTCATAACACCGGCATTTCAGGACGAGAATCGGGTTCAAACCCAGACGTAGAACGCAGAATGGACTTGCATTGCCCGGCTTAACCATTCGGCCACCTCGTCTGCTCTCTATAGAGTAGAGATCGTGCCTCTGTATCATAACTGATAAAAGTCTAAAGTTCAAAGTAAATTTATGATCGAAGTCCGAATATGTCACATACACTTTCCCGGGATTGATTTTCCTGTGCGCGTCTACAGTGGATCAATGGAATACAATAGAATCAGTGAAGACGACACACAAACAAAACCCGACAGATAGGAAATAATGTGGATGCATCGAAAATCCAATTAGGAGTCATTCAGCCACTTCACCGGCATCATTCAGTGCAATAATTGTAGATTCTCTATGGCAATACCAAAATTTATTCTATCAGCAAATCTTTTATGGCGGGAGATCTATCTAATCCCCATGGAAAGAGTGTCAGCTAGCGGGCGACTGTTGCCTTTTGCACGATAGAAATTCACATGCCAGTCACCGTCTCGGTGGAGAAACTGCCCACACCTCATTCCCAGCCATTTTGATGTGCATTTGAGGCAGTAACCCCAGCAAAGGGGCATTCGCCGTTTTGTCAAGGGTACAAAACTGTAAACAGCGGTCCGGGATGGTTTTACTCCGGCTTTCTACAGGTGCAGTTTGGATGCATTTGTCCTGTTGTGAAAAGTTCCCCCAATGAGGGACAACGTGACGGGGACGGTGTCACCGCTTGCTGCACCCGAGTGACTGTTGTCAGTGAGTGATGCGCTTTCCCACGAGTTATGTCGCCAAGATGATGAAAGCATCTGGGATGTTGATAAGAATGGGAAAAACCCCGCATTTTAAGGGTTTTCTGGTATAATTTTTAGGTGTATGGAGGAAAGTACATGGGGAAGGCAGGGGCATCTTTTTTCTTTGCATAGAGTGGTAAATGTGCAGAACGGTTAATGGTGAATATAAAATAGAACAGAGAACAATACAATATAATACCGGCCCTTCGGCCCGCGATGTTTGCTGACCTACTCACCTACTCCAAGATCAATCTAACCCTTCTCTTCCACAATGACCACCATATTTTTTCCGTCATCATTTTTTTTTTTCTGTTCATGTATGTGCCTAGCTCCTAATGTATCTTCCTTTACCAGCATCTC